>NC_069500.1:9206408-9211408 GCF_027579735.1 Bombina bombina
TGCACTCACTTGCACACACACACTCCCACACACACACTGACTTTACCACAACACCACACACCCACTCACACACACTCTGACTTTTACACAAACACACCCCACCCACTCACACCACACACTGACTTTACACAACACACACACCCAATCACACACCACACACAACACACACTGACTTTACACAACACACATGCACTCACTTGCAGACACACCCACCCACACACACACTGACTTTACACAACACACATGCACTCACTTGCACACACACCCACACTTTTACACACATACACATGCACTCACTTGCACACCCAACCCACAGACCACGACTGACATTACACAACACACATGCACTCACTTGCACACCCACACACACACTGACTTTACACAACACACATGCACTGACTTTACACAACACACATGCACTCACTTGCACACCCACCCACACACACACACTGACTTTACACAACACACATGCACTCACTTGCACACATACCCACTGACTTTACACAACACACATGCACTCACTTGCACACCCACCCACACACACACTGACTTTACACAACACAAATGCACTCACTTGCACACACCCACCCACACACACACTGACTTTACACAACACACATGCACTCACTTGCACACCCACCCACCCACACACACACTGACTTTACACAACACACATGCACTCACTTGCACACACACACACCCACACACACACTGACTTTACACAACACACACACCCACTCACACACACTCTGACTTTACACAACACACACACCCACTCACACACACACTGACTTTACACAACACACACACCCACTCACACACACACACACACTGACTTTACACAACACACATGCACTCACTTGCAGACACACCCACCCACACACACACTGACTTTACACAACACACATGCACTCACTTGCACACACCCCCACCCACACACACACATGCACTCACTTGCACACCCACCCACAGACACACTGACTTTACACAACACACATGCACTCACTTGCACACCCACACACACACTGACTTTGCACAACACACATGCACTCACTTGCACCCACACACACACTGACTTTACACAACACACACACCCACTCACACACACACTGACTTTACACAACACACATGCACTCACTTGCACACACACCCACCCACACACACACTGACTTTACACAACACACATGCACTCACTTGCACACACACCCACCCACACACACACTGACTTTACACAACACACATGCACTCACTTGCACACCCACCCACACACACACTGACTTTACACAACACAAATGCACTCACTTGCACACCCACCCACCCACACACACACTGACTTTACACAACACACATGCACTCACTTGCACACACACCCACCCCCACATACACTGACTTTACACAACACACATGCACTCACTTGCACACCCACCCACACACACACTGACTTTACACAAGACACATGCACTCACTTGCACACCCACACACACACTGACTTTACACAACACACATGCACTCACTTGCACACCCAAACACACACTGACTTTACACAACACACATGCACTCACTTGCACACACACCCACCCACACACACACTGACTTTACACAACACACATGCACTCACTTGCACACACACCCACCACACACACACACTGACTTTACACAACACACATGCACTCACTTGCACACACACCCACCCACACACACACTAACTCTCTACACACAACACACATGCACTCACTTGCACACACACCCACCCACACTGACTTTACACAACACACATGCACTCACTTGCACACCCACCCACACACACACACTAACTTTACACAACACACATGCACTCACTTGCACACACTACACACCCACACACACACTAACTCTCTCACACACAACACACATGCACTCACTTGCACACACACCCACCCACCCACCCACACACACACTGACTTTACACACAACACACATGCACTCACTTGCACACACACCCACCCACACACACACTGACTTTACACAACACACATGCACTCACTTGCACACACACCCACCCACCCACCCACACACACACACACTAACTCTCTACACACAACACACATGCACTCACTTGCACACACACCCACCCACACACACACTGACTTTACACAACACACTGCACTCACTTGCACACACACCCACACACCCACACACACACTAACTCTCTACACACAACACACATGCACTCACTTGCACACACACCCACCCACACACACACTGACTTTACACAACACACATGCACTCACTTGCACACACACCCACCCCACACACACACTGACTTTACACAACACACATGCACTCACTTGCACACACACCCACCCACACACACACTGACTTTACACAACACACATGCACTCACTTGCACACACACCCACCCACACCACACACTGACTTTACACAACACACATGCACTCACTTGCACACACACCCACCCACACACACACTGACTTTACACAACACACATGCACTCACTTGCACACACACCCACCCACACACACACTAACTCTCTACACACAACACACATGCACTCACTTGCACACACACCCACCCACACACACACTGACTTTACACAACACACATGCACTCACTTGCACACACACCCACCCACACACACACTGACTTTACACAACACACATGCACTCACTTGCACACACACCCACCCACACACACACTGACTTTACACAACACACATGCACTCACTTGCACACACACACCACCCACACACACACTGACTTTACACAACACACATGCACTCACTTGCACACACACCCACCCACACACACACACTGAGCTCTCTACACACAACACACATGCACTCACTTGCACACACACCCACCCACACACACACTGACTTTACACAACACACATGCACTCACTTGCACACACACACACCCACACACACACTGACTTTACACAACACACACACCCACTCACACACACACTGACTTTACACAACACACACACCCACTCACACACACACTGACTTTACACAACACACACACCCACTCACACACACACTGACTTTACACAACACACATGCACTCACTTGCAGACACACCCACCCACACACACACTGACTTTACACAACACACATGCACTCACTTGCACACACACCCACCCACTCACACACGGACTTTACACAAACACACATGCACTCACTTGCACACACACACACCCACCCACAGACACACTGACTTTACACAACACACATGCACTCACTTGCACACCCACACACACACTGACTTTACACAACACACATGCACTCACTTCACACCACCCCCACACACACTGACTTTACACAACACACATGCACTCACTTGCACACCCACCCACCCACAGCACACACTGACTTTACACAACACACATGCACTCACTTGCACACACACCCACCCACACACACACTGACTTTACACAACACACATGCACTCACTTGCACACACACCCACCCACACACACACACTGACTTTACACAACACACATGCACTCACTTGCACACACACCCACCCACACACACACTAACTCTCTACACACAACACACATGCACTCACTTGCACACACACCCACCCACACACACACTGACTTTACACAACACACATGCACTCACTTGCACACACACACACCCACACACACACTGACTTTACACAACACACACACCCACCTCACACACACTCTGACTTACACAACACACACACCCACTCACACACACACTGACTTTACACAACACACACACCCACTCACACACACACACACACACACACTGACTTTACACAACACACATGCACTCACTTGCAGACACACCCACCCACACACACACTGACTTTACACAACACACATGCACTCACTTGCACACACACCCACCCACACACACACATGCACTCACTTGCACACCCACCCACAGACACACTGACTTTACACAACACACATGCACTCACTTGCACACCCACACACACACTGACTTTGCACAACACACATGCACTCACTTGCACCCACACACACACTGACTTTACACAACACACACACCCACTCACACACACACTGACTTTACACAACACACATGCACTCACTTGCACACACACCCACCCACACACACACTGACTTTACACAACACACATGCACTCACTTGCACACACACCCACCCACACACACACTGACTTTACACAACACACATGCACTCACTTGCACACCCACCCACACACACACTGACTTTACACAACACAAATGCACTCACTTGCACACACACACTGACTTTACACAACACACATGCACTCACTTGCACACACACCCCACCCCCACATACACTGACTTTACACAACACACATGCACTCACTTGCACACCCACCCACACACACACTGACTTTACACAAGACACATGCACTCACTTGCACACCCACACACACACTGACTTTACACAACACACATGCACTCACTTGCACACACACCCACCCACACACACACTGACTTTACACAACACACATGCACTCACTTGCACACCCAAACACACACTGACTTTACACAACACACATGCACTCACTTGCACACACACCCACCCACACACACACTGACTTTACACAACACACATGCACTCACTTGCACACACACCCACACACACACACACTGACTTTACACAACACACATGCACTCACTTGCACACACACCCACCCCCACATACACTGACTTTACACAACACACATGCACTCACTTGCACACACACCCACCCACACACACACTGACTTTACACAAGACACATGCACTCACTTGCACACCCACACACACACTGACTTTACACAACACACATGCACTCACTTGCACACACACCCCACCCACACACACACACTGACTTTCACAACACACATGCACTCACTTGCACCCACACACACACTGACTTTACACAACACACATGCACTCACTTGCACACCCACCCACACACACACTGACTTTACACAACACACATGCACTCACTTGCACACACACCCACC
>NC_069500.1:9216408-9268908 GCF_027579735.1 Bombina bombina
CAACACACACACCCACTCACACACACACACACACACACACACTGACTTTACACAACACACATGCACTCACTTGCACACACACCCACCCACACACACACTGACTTTAAACAACACACATGCACTCACTTGCACACACACCCACCCACACACACACTGACTTTACACAACACACATGCACTCACTTGCACACCCACCCACAGACACACTGACTTTACACAACACACATGCACTCACTTGCACACCCACACACACACTGACTTTGCACAACACACATGCACTCACTTGCACCCACACACACACTGACTTTACACAACACACACACCCACTCACACACACACTGACTTTACACAACACACACACCCACTCACACACACACTGACTTTACACAACACACATGCACTCACTTGCACACATACCCACTGACTTTACACAACACACATGCACTCACTTGCACACACACCCACCCACACACACACTGACTTTACACAACACACATGCACTCGCTTGCACACACACCCACCCACACACACACTGACTTTACACAACACACATGCACTCACTTGCACACCCACCCACACACACACTGACTTTACACAACACAAATGCACTCACTTGCACACCCACCCACCCACCCACACACACACTGACTTTACACAACACACATGCACTCACTTGCATACACACCCACCCCCACATACACTGACTTTACACAACACACATGCACTCACTTGCACACCCACCCACACACACACACACTGACTTTACACAACACACATGCACTCACTTGCACACACACCCACCCACACACACACTGACTTTACACAACACACATGCACTCACTTGCACACACACACACCCACACACACACTGACTTTACACAACACACATGCACTCACTTGCACACACACACACCCACACACACACTGACTTTACATAACACACATGCACTCACTGGGGCCTATTTATTAAGCTCCATACAGAGCTTGAGGGCCCGTGTTTCTGGTAAGCTTGCAGACTCGCCAGAAACACCAGTTATGAAGCAGCGGTCTAAAGACCTCTGCTCCATAACCTGTCCAGCTGCTCTGATGAGGCGGACAGGAATCGCCAGAATTCAACCCGATCGAGTACGATCGGGTTAATTGACACCCCCCTGCTGGCGGCCGATTGGCTGCAAGTCTGCAGGGGGCGGTGTTGCACCAGCAGCTCTTGTGAGCTGCTGGTGTAATGCTGAATACGGAGAGCGTATTGCTCTCCGCATTCAGCGATGTCTGTCGGACCTGATCCGGATCAGGTCCGACAGACATATGATAAATAGGCCTTACTGACTCTACATAACACATATGTACTCACATGCACAAACATACACACACTGGGGCCTATTTATCAACCCGTCAACTGTGCTGCATCAACTGTGCTGTCAAACGTTCCGGCACCAATACGCTCACCTGACATCGCTGCCGCGAACCTGAATACGCTCTCCAAAGTTACCCAAAAAGCTGTCAAAAAGCCGCGCACCAAGTACGGGGTGATGAGCAGCGGACTGTTGTTACCTAACAGTCATCGATCTTGCTGCTATTCGGCTTTTTCACAGCTTTATTTGTATACTGTCACTAAACACCGCCACTATACTAAACTGTTTAACCCCTATCCCGCCGCTACCAGACCCCGCCGCAACTAAATAAAGTTATTAACCCCTAAACCGCCGCTCCCGGAGCCCACAGCCACTCTAATACATTTATTAACCCCTATCCTGCCGCTCCTGGAGCCCACCGCAACTCTAATATATTTATTATCCCCTATCCTGCCACTCCCGGAGTCCACCGCCACCTACACCTACATTATGTTATTAACCCCATAATCTGCTGCCCCCTACACCACTGCAACCTATATTATTTTATTAACCCCTAATCTGCCCCCTGAACCACCGCCACTTATATTAGAAACATAGATATAGACGACAGATAAGAGCCACAGGCCCAGCAAGTCTGCCCGACCTTACCTAACAGTATAAACTTATCTAGTTCGTAGGATAGCCCTATGCTTGTCCCATGCATTTTTAAAGTCCCCCACAGTGTTTGTTGCTACTACCTCTTGAGGAAGTTTATTCCATAAATCAATCACTCTTTCTGTAAAGAAGCTTCCTCAAATTACTCCTGAATCTACTACCCTTTAGCTTGAGATCATGACCCCTTGTTCTTGAATTTTCCATTTTATGTAAAATACCCACAGCCTCAGTTTTACTAAACCCTTTAATGTACTTGAAAGTTGCTATCATATCACCTCTTTCCCTTCTCTCCTCTAAGCTATACATATTTAGGTCATTGAGTCTATCCTGGTAAGTTTTATTTTTTAGACCATGTACCATTTTGGTAGCCCTCCTTTGCACAGATTCAAGTTTGTTAATATCCTTCTGAAGATATGGCCTCCAGAACTGCACACAATACTCAAGATGAGGCCTAACTAATGATCTATAAAGTGGCATAAGAACCTTACTATTTCTGCTGCAAATACCTCTACCAATACATCCAAGCATTCTGCTAGCCTTACTCGCTGCATTACTACATTGTTTACTAAGTTTTAAATCATCTGAAATAATAATTCCCAAGTCCTGTTCCTCGTCTGTAACAGTCAGTAAAGTGTCATTGAGTCTGTAATTAACATTTGCATTTTTCTTCCCTAAATGCATTATTTTACACTTTGCTGTGTTAAACTTTAGATCCCAGTCGTTTGTCCAATCCTCCAATTGTTGTATATCACTTCTCATTTTGTCTACCCCCCTGGAACATCCACTCTGTTACAAATTTTTGTATAATCTGCAAACAAACATACTTTCCCCTGTAGCCCTTTGCTGATATCGCAGATAAATATGTTAAACAAAACAGGCGCCAGAACTGACCCCTGAGGAACACCACTAGTAACAGCCCCCTCTGCTGAATGAACTCCATTTACTAAGACACTTTGTTTTCTGTCCTTAAGCCAGCATTCCACCCAGTTCACAATTTTTGAATCTAGACCAAGGAGATAGTTTGTGAATAAGTTTATTGTGTGGGACGGTATCAAATGCTTTGCTGAAATCTAGATATGCTACATCAACTGCTCCACCCTTGTCTAATACTTTTGTTACATAGTCAAAGAAGTCAATTAGATTAGTCTGACATGATCTCCCTGAAGTAAAACCATGCTGATTTTGGTCCTCTAAATTGTTTGTCTTTATGTAAGTCATAATTCTTTCTTTTAAGAGGCTTTCCATTAATTTCCCTACTACTGAAGTTAAACTAACTGGCCTGTAGTTGCCAGATTCTTCTCTACTGCCCTTTTTATGAAGATGTATAACATTTGCTATTCTCCAATCATCTGGGACAGCTCCTGTTAATAGTGACTGCTTAAACAGATCAGTTAATAGGACAGTTAGCACTGATCAAAGTTCTTTTAAAACCCTTGGATGAATATTATCAGGACCCACTAATACTTATTAACCCCTAATCTGCCGTCCCCAATGCCGCCGCCACTATATTAAATGTATTAACCCCTAAACCTAAGTCTAACCCTAACCCCAACACCCCCTAACTTAAATATAATTTAAATAAATCTAAATAAATATTCCTATCATTAACAAAATTATTCCTATTTAAAACTAAATACTTACCTGTAAAATAAACCCTAAGCTAGCTACAATATAACTAATAGTTAGATTGTATCTAGCTTAGGGTTTATTTTTATTTTACAGGCAAGTTTGTATTTATTTTAACTAGGTAGAACAGTTACTAAATAGTTATTAACTATTTAATAACTACCTAGCTAAAATAAATACAAATTGACCTGTAAAATAAAACCTAACCTAAGTTACACTAACACCTAACACTACACTATAATTAAATAAATTAACTAAATTAAATACAATTAAATAAATTATATACAATTATCTAAAGTACAAAACCCCCCCCACTAAATTACAGAAAATAAAAAACAAATTATCAGATATTTAAACTAATTACACCTAATCTAATAGCCCTATCAAAATAAAAAAAGCCCCCCCAAAATAAAAAAACCCTAGCCTAAACTAAACTACCAATAGCCCTTAAAAGGGCCTTTTGTGGGGCATTGCCCCAAAGTAATCAGCTGTTTTACCTGTAAAAAAAAATACAAACAACCCCCAACAGTAAAACCCACCACTCACACAACCAACCCCCCAAAAAAAATACTAACTAAAAAAACCTAAGCTCCCCATTGCCCTGAAAAGGGCATTTGGATGGGCATTTAACTCTTTTGTGGCCCAAAGCCCTAACCTAAAAATACAACCCACCCAATACACCCTTAAAAAAACCTAACACTAACCCCCTGAAGATCGACTTACTGGGAGACGTCTTCATCCAAGCCGGGCGAAGTGGTCCTCCAGACGGGCAGAAGTCTTTAAGAGCTATTGGTAGTTTAGTTTAGGCTAGGGGATTTTTTATTTTGGGGGGCTTTTTTTATTTTGATAGGGCTATTAGATTAGGTGTAATTAGTTTAAATATCTGTAACTTGTTTATTATTTTCTGTAATTTAGTGGGGATTTTTTTGTACTTTAGATAATTGAATATAATTTAGTTAATTGTATGTAATTTATTTAATTGTATTTAATTGTAGTGTAGTGTTAGGTGTAATTGTAACTTAGGTTAGGTTTTATTTTACAGGTCAATTTGTATTTATTTTAGCTAGGTAGTTAGTAAATAGTTAATAACTATTTACTAACTAGTCTACCTAGTTAAAATAAATACAAAGTTGCCTGAAAAATAAAAATAAACCCTAAGCTAGCTACAATGTAACTATTAGTTATATTGTAGCTAGCTTAGGGTTTATTTTATAGGTAAGTGTTTAGTTTTTAAATAGGAATTATTTAGTTAATGATAGTAATTTTATTGAGATTTATTTAAATTAGATTTAAGTTAGGGGGTGTTAGGATTAGACTTAGGTTTAGGGGTTAATACATTTAATATAGTGGCGGCGACGTTGGGGATGGCAGATTAGGGGTTAATAAGTATAATGTAGGGGGCGGCAGTGTAGGGGGCGGCATATTAGGGGTTAATAAGTATAATGTATGTGGCGGCGGTGTAGGGGATGGCAGATTAGGGGTTAATAAGTATAATGTAGGTGGCGGCAGTGTAGGGGCAGCAGATTAGGGGTTAATAAGTTAAATGTAGGTGGCGGCAGATTAGGGGTGTTTAGACTCGGGGTACATGTTAGGGTGTTAGTTGTAAACGTAACTTTATTCTCCCATAGGAATCAATGGGATATCGGGCAGCAGCGAACATGAGCTTTGCGCTGCTTTCAGACTGCCATTGATTCCTATGACATCCGCCGCAGCCAGGGCGGCGGATTGAAAACCAGGTACGCTGGGCCGGAATAGTGGCAGGCGTACCTGGTAGATATTTGTTAACTAGCAAAAGTAGTCAGATAGTGCCGAATTTGTATTCAGAACATCTGTAATGACGTAAGCATCGATCTGTGTCGGACTGAGTCCGGCGGATCGTATGTTACGTCACAAAATTCTACTTTGATAGGTTTTGATAACTAAGGTGAATCAGGCTCGCCACAATTACGCTGCAGAATTCAAGCGTATTTGCGGTTGACGGCTTGATAAATAGGCCCCACTGACTCTACATAACACATATGTACTCACATACACAAACACACCCACTGACTCTACATAACACATATGTACTCACATGCACAAACACACAAAGACACGCACTGACTCTCTACACTCTACACACAACACACATGCACTCACTTGCACACACTCCCACCCACCCACACACTGACTCTACATAACACATATGTACTCACTTGCACACACACCCACCCACACACACACTGACTCTACATAACACATATGTACCAGTGACGTGCGGTGAGATCAGAGGCTGGTGAGGCTATTAATAAAGTTGCTTCATTCTCTTGTTATCCTTTGTTGAAGGATATGCAGCAATGCACAACTGGATGCTAATTGAACATATTAAACGAGCCAATGACAAGAGGCATATGCACAACCACCAATCACCAGCTGCTCCGAGTAGTGCATTGCTGCTCCTTAGCCTACTTAGGTATGCTTTTCAAAGGATAATAAAAGAAAAAAGCAAATTGGATAACAGAAGTAAAATGTAAAAGTCTTTAATATTGTATGTTCTATCTTAAACATAAAAGAAAAATGTTGTGTTCTGCTGAATATATCCCAGCTGTAGAAAATGAACATTAATATATTCTTCAATAAAAAGCCTAAACACTTTCCATGTTTGTTATTTTTGTGATGAGTGTTAAAATGACTCTTATGACAGTAGTTAGCAGAAATCAAAGCACACAGACATAAATCACAAGGCTAACATGTGAAATCTGTATTTAAAATAACTGACATGCATTTCCAAAGAACTATAACTTTCTGTGATTAATAGTCTGCAAATAGACAGCTATTGGAGAATCAGCAGCAGAGCAGCCTATATCAGATTTCAGTTTTTACTTTGTAACCCATAGACTGCCAGTCCAGTACTCTAATTCCTAGAAGACATTGAAAGCTTCAGTTACAATAGCAGTCACTATCTGCCAGTACCTTGTCCCTGATGTGCTATGTTCTGAAGACATATGTACAGCCCCTTACTACTGAAAAAATGTAAAGAACAGAATTCTAATCAGTGAGCTGAATTTAATATGGCCGGTGCTGGAATGTTCCACAAACCCTTAAAAAAATTGTAGAAAGGCAACAGTCACAGTGACACTTCTGTTTTGCTTAGAACTTGCATAGCATTAGCAATGTGTTTCATTCAAATGAAGACTTAGTTTTTGATGGAATCTACTACTTGATAAGTTGATATTAATTTCATAAGGTCAGTCACCTTATGAAATTAATATAAATTTATCAAGTATTAGATTGAAACACATTGCTAATGCTATGCTAGTTCTAAGCAAAACTGAAGTATCACTGTGCCTTTTTTGACTTTCTATAAAAAGTTTATTTTTTTAAGGGTGTCTGGAACATTGCAGCCCCCATATTAAATGCAGCTCACTAATTAGTCTGTTCTATGAATTATTTCAGTAATAACCAAATGACACCATACACATTATCTTTTTATGTTCCTTACCCCAACATGTAATATGGATGACTGACAGTCAGTCATCGATATTCCATGTTGGGGTAAGGAACATAAAAGCTAAGCCAAGCCTTGCTGCCTTAGCCTAGCCTAATAGCCTTAAAACGTAAAAGCCTTTTAAAATTTAAGACTATTAGGCTAGGCTAAGGATGCAAGGCTTGTGCTTGTCCCTGCTGGCCTGCATATTCCACCCGACCCAGTCCCTGCACCGCCAGTGTCCACTATGCGCCACCTATGCTGAGTGTGACTGGTGCTCAGGTGCTAAAACAATAAAAGTCAATGTAACAAAAAGTGCCTAGTCACCCAATAAATACGCCAACTGCCAGTCACAATATAATACATTTGCTAAAATGACAAAGCTTTCTGTAACACAGTTTCTTGTAACTGGTTTCAGTGAGTAATTGCACGTTTGTGCTAGTCATGTTTGCTCAGACTGAAGGGAACATCCCTGCTTTGTTCTCTATGGCTGCGAGTTGTACTTGAGTATATTGTGAGTGGTTGTGTTTATGAAGTTACAGATAGTGCTTATTTACTGACATTTTTATATATTTGTATTGGTGCAGGGTTTGTATTCATTATAAAGCATTTATTACATCCCAAATAACTCAGACAGCTTGCTAATATATTGGTACTGAAGAAGTATATGTTACAGTTTTCAAAGAGCTCATTCAAGCAGCCATCAGGGTAGTATACATCTTATCAGACAGCAAGTGGTAAATCTGTGGTAATATCCACAAAATGTAATCTGGTAAAAAGACAGGGTCATGCACAGCTTTTCAGGCATCATAAGCTTAATACTACTTGTTTTTAGAAAGTTCCATCTAGTAGATAGATGGGGTCATATTCAGATATTCATTCAGCAACAGTTTAAACCTGTAGCAATATCCTGTTTTCAGTTAGGGTCATACGCTGGCATTCAGGCATTGGGTTAAAGCAGTCACCAAAAGGCAAGATGGAGCAAGCAGTGAGACACAGAGAAAACAGGATACAAGCAAGCCAAAACCAAAAGAAGTAGCAAGGGGTCATAAACAAAATTCAGCATTAATGAACATGTGCCAAAAGCAAAAATGTATTGTTTAAATAAACAGGTCCAGAGCTGTGTGAGAGATACATTTTTAAAGACCACACAAAGAATGAAACACATTAGTTAATTGAGAAATAACTGCTCATGGGCAAGACTGGCATGCACTGATAATTTGGAAGACAGACATGATGAGATAGGCTTATCCCTCCCTAACCTACCTTACCAAGAAGCTCAGCTAGCCTCAGCTGCTGCACCATGCCGGTCCGGTATATTCAGCAATCCGGTTGGCAATGGCAAGTAGTCCAAGGCTCCAAGCTCCAAAAGGGACTATCGGATTACCGCAACCGCACAACACCACAGTGACAGTCTGACTTTGAGACAGCCAGACGCACGTGACACCCGTGATGCTCTGCGCGCCTCAGTGCTGTGCCTCCCAATGTTTCCCGCCCGGCAAGTCAGCCCTGAGCCCGCCCCAGACCAGCACCAGAGATGCTCCAGCCTCCTCCTGCTGTGTCACTCTCTCTGATTGGCTGTGGGGCGGGCAGTGCTCCCGGAGGCTTCAAGAGAAAAGCCTCCGGTGGGAGCGGTATGAGCTGCAAAGAGAGTGAGCTTAGCCACTGGGTGGCACTGTGGCAGTCTCTCTAGCGGCCCATACAAAATACATTCATATTGCGCAATGGAAGGGTAGCTAGCCTCTACTTCCTTGCGCAATATGAATGTCAATGTGCCGTGTACCCTATATAAAATTTTAAGTAGTAACATTGTAACAACACAACACAGGCAGCGGTGGGGGGGTAGGGGGGTCATTTTTTAGGAACAAAAAAAAAATTGGAAAAAAAATGGAATATTTTTTTTTATTATTATTATTAATAAAAAGAGTGCATTACCCACATTGGCCAGGGGAGGCGCTGCCTCACCTGTCTCTTATGAATGCACATCACTGGTACTCACATGCACAAATATACACACACTGGCCTCTAGTTATCAACCCGTCTACTTACCTGCATTCGCCGGCCCCAATGCGCTCGCCTAAGCTCGCCTAACATCGCCGCCGCTGACCTGAATACGTTCGCCAAAGTTATCAAGAAAGCTGTCAAAAAGCCGCGCACCAAGTACGGTGCAATGAGCAGCGGACTGTTGTTCACTGACAGTCATCAATCTCGCTGCTCATCGGCTTATTCGCAGCTTTCTTGCTAGCCTGTCACTAAGCACCCACACTAAACTATACAGTTTTACCCCCTAAACGCCGCTCCCGGAGCCCCCCACACCTGAATAAACTTATTAACCCCTAAACTGCTGCTCCTGGACCACTATAATAAATATATGAACCCCTAAACCGCCGTTCCCGGACCCCGCCGCCACCTACATTATACCTATTAACCCCTAATCTGCCGCCCCTATACCGCCGCTACCTACATAAAGTTATTAACCCCTATCCTGCCGATCCCGGACCCCGCCACAAATAAATTAATTGTTTAACCCCTAAACCGCCACACGCGGAGCCCTCTGCCACCTACATTACATTTATTAACCCCTATCCTGCCCCCCTACACTGCCGCCACCTACAGTACATTGATTAACCCCTAATCTACCCCCCTACACCGCCGCCAATATATTAAATTAATTAACCCCAAAAAAAAAAAGTCTAACCCTAACACCTCCCTAACTTAATTATTATTTAAATAAATATAAATAATATTAATATTATTAACTAAATTATTCCTATTTAAAACTAAATACTTACCTATAAAATAAACCCTAAGATAGCTACAATATAATTAATAATTATATTGTAGCTATTTTAGGATTTATATTTATTTTACAGGTAACTTTGTATTTATTTTAACTAGGTACAATAGCTATTAAATAGTTAATAACTATTTAATAGCTACCTAGTTAAAATAATTACAAAATTACATGTAAAATAAATCCGAACCTAAGTAACAAATACACCTAACACTACACTATCAATAAATTAATTAAATAAATTAACTACAATTATCTAAAATAAAATACAATTAAATAAACTAAACTATATTACAAAAAAAACACTAAATTACAAAAAAATAAAAAAATATTAAAAGAAGTTTAATCTAATTACACCTAATCTAAGCCCCCTAATAAAATAACCCCCCCCCCCCAAAATAATAAAATGCCCTACCCTATACTAAATTACAAATAGCCCTTAAATGGGCCTTTTGCGGGGCATTGCCACAAAGTAATCAGCTCTTTTACCTGTAAAAAAAAGAATACAATGTAATCAGCCAATCGGATTGAAGTTCAATCCGATTGGCTGATTGGATCAGCCAATAGAATGCGAGGTCAATCAGCCAATCGGATTGAAGGGCTATTTGTAATTTAGTATAGGGTAGGGCATTTTATTATTTTGGGGGGCTTTTTTATTTTATTAGGGGGCTTAGATTAGGTGTAATTAGATTAAACTTCTTGTAATATTTTTTTATTTTTTGTAATTTAGTGTTTTTTTTGTAATATAGTTTAGTTTATTTAATTGTATTTTATTTTAGATAATAGTTAATTTATTTAATTAATTTATTGATAGTGTAGTGTTAGGTGTATTTGTAACTTAGGTTAGGATTTATTTTACATGTAATGTTGTAATTATTTTAACTAGGTAGCTATTAAATAGTTAATAACTATTTAATAACTATTGTACCTAGTTAAAATAAATACAAAGTTGCCTGTAAAATAAAAATAAATCCTAAAATAGCTACAATGTAATTATTAATTATATTGTAGCTATCTTAGGCCTAGATTTGGAGTTTGGCGGTAGCCGTGAAAACCAGCGTTAGAGGCTCCTAACGCTGGTTTTAGGCTACCTCCGGTATTTGGAGTCACTCAAAAAAGGGTCTAACGTTCACTTTTCCATACCACAGATCCCCTTAAGTCAATTGCGTATCCTATCTTTTCAATGGGATTTTTCTAACTCCGGTATTTAGAGTCGTGTCTGAAGTGAGCGTTAGAAATCTAACGACAAAACTCCAGCCGCAGAAAAAAGACAGTAGTTAAGAGCTTTCTGGGCTAACGCCGGTTCATAAAGCTCTTAACTACTGTACTCTAAAGTACACTAACATCCATAAACTACCTATGTACCCCTAAACCGAGGTCCCCCCACATCGCCGCCACTCGATTACATTTTTTTAACCCCTAATCTGCCGACCGCCACCTACGTTATACTTATGTACCCCTAATCTGCTGCCCCTAACACCGCCGACCCCTATATTATATTTATTAACCCCTAACCTGCCCCCCACAACGTCGCCGCCAGCTACCTACAATAATTAACCCCTAATCTGCCGACCGCAAAGCGCCGCTACTTACGTTATCCTTATGTACCCCTAATCTGCTGCCCCTAACACCGCCGACCCCTATATTATATTTATTAACCCCTAATCTGCCCCCCACAATGTCGCCTCCACCTGCCTACACTTATTAACCCCTAATCTGCCGACCGGACCGCACAGCTATTATAATAAAGTTATTAACCCCTAATCCGCCTCACTAACCCTATAATAAATAGTATTAACCCCTAATCTGCCCTCCCTAACATCGCCGACACCTAACTTCAAACATTAACCCCTAATCTGCCGACTGGAGCTCACCGCTATTCTAATAAATGGATTAACCCCTAAAGCTAAGTCTAACCCTAACACTAACACCCCCCTAACTTAAATATAATTTTAATCTAACAAAATTAATTAACTCTTATTAAATAAATTATTCCTATTTAAAGCTAAATACTTACCTGTAAAATAAATCCTAATATAGCTACAATATAAATTATAATTATATTATTGCTATTTTAGGATTAATATTTATTTTACAGGTAACTTTGTATTTATTTTAACCAGGTACAATAGCTATTATATAGTTAAGAACTATTTAATAGCTAAAATAGTTAAAATAATTACAAATTTACCTGTAAAATAAATCCTAACCTAAATTACAATTAAACCTAACACTACACTATCAATAAATTAATTAAATACAATACCTACAAATAACTACAAAGAAATAAACTAACTAAAGTACAAAAAATAAAAAAGAACTAAAAATATTTACAAACATAAGAAAAATATCTATAAGAGAAAGAAGCACAGAGGCGCCAACATGGCCTAGTAACGTCACGGCAGTCGGATACAAAACATCAGCAGGATAGGAAATATACTCACAAGCGTAGCGCACCCAAATGGTGCTATTGTGGCAGCCTGGAACATCAAACAGTGGTCCAGCTCACTGGTGTCTCCAGCCAGATAGAGATGATCCTTGGCGAGGGCCTATCCTATGATGCCTATAAGGGCAAAAAAGGCACACACATAGCCCAGTAACGTTTGTACACCAGATACAAAAGGATTCAAGGTTGTACTTACAGGAAACAAAGCACCACCAGGTGCAATATCAGCAGTACTGGGACCTCTCAGCCGCCCAGTGGACTGTGGAATCCAATTTGCAGGATGCAGAAAATCACCACTTTGGAAGATAGGACTAGCACACACACTCTGCCCCCAAACAGGAGCAGAATAATTGTGATAAAGCAAGTGTATATTTAAAAACTTTTATTTTAAAAACAGCGACATGTTTCTCAGCCACCACAGGCTGTTTCCTCAGGCTATGTTAAAATGTTAACAACACTTGCTTTATAAAGACAATAGAACACATAAAACTAAATCTGATAGGCTAATTAATTTCTAAAGTGTGAACACCTGTTACACAGGTCAGCAGTTGGTAGGCATGGAAACCCCTATATACAAAGCTCTCATATGTAACACAAACCATTTTGAGCAAATCACAAATAAGAATAGATATCTCTGTATTAACCTCCATACCATTGCCAAAACCAAAATAGACAATAGCAATAACCTTGTAACCCTTCAAATTAAGATTAAAAAATAAAAAATGGAAAACAGTAATATAACAATCACAATAAAAACATTTGTTATACACCTCAAAATAAAATAATCACAATATGTACAACAATATAATATACCCACATAAAAAACATAAGCAAGATACATGTATTTTAATAGTCTCTATTCTACATATAATCACTTAATATGCCTGACCACATGTATGTTTTATATCACAATAGATCTATATTTTTCCTTTAGTATTATAGACCTTAATTGGTATTATATCTACATTGTACCCTCCTTTAACCCCTTAGGGACCAGCGACGTACCCTGTATGTCGCTGGCCTTTTTTTGGGACTTGATTGTCTTGCCACCAGTGTTGCGACTGCTCTATTCCACAAAGCCTTCTGGAGGGAGGGCATTAATAGCGTGTTCTTGCTAGACTTGTGCTATTATGTCCTGAAAAAACCCTTAACAACCAGTGACATACAGGGTACATTGTGGTCATTAAGGGGTTAAAGTGTGACATTTATTTCTCTGCCCTAACAAAAAAGCTCTCATATGTAACACAAACCATTTTGAGCAAATTAAATAAAATGTAAAATGCAACTCTAGAGCACCTAAGCCATAGAAAGATTATTTCATTGTAAGACAGTATAAACCTTTTGGGAAAGAAAAAAAAAAAAAAGACACAATGACTAACTAATGTTAAACCCTATCTGTGATATCATATATGCAAAATGTATGTACCTATATTTAATATAAATGTACTAGCAAGATATTTATAATATATAATAAAAATGATAAGCCAAGAATAAAGCCAAGAATAAAGTGTGGAATGTAATCAAAACCTAACTATTTTCTCTATCAGAGTAAATACTACCTCCAAATTAAGGGCACGGCCATGGGCACCAGGTTTGCCCCGAGTTTCGCAAATTTGTTCATGGGCAACTTTGAGCAGATTTATATCTACGAGTCGCAATTCGCGGCGAATCTGGTGTTCTATGGCCGCTATATAGATGACCTTATTTTTTTTATTCAAAGGGTCTGAAGAGGACATACATAAGTTTATTGATCATCTTAACCACAACAATTTTGGTATATCTTTCACTCAGAATATCCAGCGGCAAGAAATTGATTTTCTTGACTTAGTTCTGAGTAAAACTGCTGATGGTAAAGTGGGGTCTAAAACCTTTTTTAAGACTGTTGACTGCAACAGCTTTCTGCATTATGAAAGCAATCACTATAAGAGCTGGAAGCTAAATGTCCCATATGGGCAATTTAGAAGAATAAGGAGGAATTGTTCCCAAATAGAGGACTATGATATCCAAGCAAGGGTTATTGGAGACAGATTCCTAGAAAAGGGCTACCCGGTAGATCTGATAAATCATGAGATCAATAGGGTTAGGGAGGAGGATAGATCAAGTTATTTTAAAATTAATAAAAACAAAAAATCTAAAGATCAAATAGGCTTCAAAGAAATAAATCCCCCGTTATTTATAACTAGATATAATTCAAACCATATGGCAATTAATAAAATTCTTAATAAACACTGGTCTATCCTCACTGATGATTCCACTCTGAGGAATATTATAGGGACCAAACCAAAAGTGGTATATAGAAGAGCACCTACGCTCAAGACCGTTCTAGCACCCAGTAAGATTGTAAGAAACAAATTCCTTGTAAACAACAATGTAGGCTCCAACATCTTTAATGTTGGGCCTTTAATTAATAAGAATATAGTCTCCAAATGTTATAGGAAACGCTGTGGCATGTGCAGCAATATTTGTCATAGGACTTCTAGTTTTAGATCCTCGAATACGGGTGAAATTTTTAAAATTAAGAGTCACATGACATGTGAAACTTCTTTTGTGATATATCTCCTTGACTGTAAATGTGGAGCCCAGTATGTAGGCCGCACCTGCAGAAAGGTAAAAAAAACGATGGGGAGAGCACTCCTATAACATTAAGAAAAAAGCCAAATCTCACAGCGTCTCCAGACATTGTTTATCTCATCACAAAAAAGATAAGAACCCTATCAAAATAACACCTATTGAAATGATTTCAAAATCTTGTCCCAATGCTCTAATGACCCTTAGGAGAAGAGAGACATTTTGGATTAAAAGATTAGGTACTCTCCAACCAGATGGGCTCAATGAGAACCTTGATATGGCAGCATTCTGAATACCAATATATATATATTTTTTTTTTTTGGCCTCTATTAGGCTCGGTCACATCAACACTTTTTCACACCAATATCACATCACACATAGATAGGGGTTGCTGATTGTTTTTGCATTATCCTACACAGTGGTTGTTTAGTAATTCGCCATGTGTAACAATTTTTTTTTTTATTTTTTTTTTATTATTATTATTTTTTTCTTACATTAGCGGTATAGCACTTTAATATTATTATTACTTATAAGATTACCATGATCAGATGACTTATTTATAGGATACAAGGGTATCTTTATGTTGGACCAATGATTACACATATTTATATATATACTTTCTGCACGTCATTTAGATATAGCTTTAGGTTTTGATTACATTCCACACTTTATTCTTGGCTTATCATTTTTATTATATATTATAAATATCTTGCTAGTACATTTATATTAAATATAGGTACATACATTTTGCATATAAAACACAGATAGGGTTTAACATTAGTTAGTCATTGTGTCTTTTTTTTTTTTTTTTTTTTTTTCTTTCCCAAAAGGTTTATACTGTCTTACAATGAAATAATCTTTCTATGGCTTAGGTGCTCTAGAGTTGCATTTTACATTTTATTTAATTTGCTCAAAATGGTTTGTGTTACATATGAGAGCTTTTTTGTTAGGGCAGAGAAATAAATGTCACACTTTAAAGGAGGGTACAATGTAGATATAATACCAATTAAGGTCTATAATACTAAAGGAAAAATATAGATCTATTGTGATATAAAACATACATGTGGTCAGGCATATTAAGTGATTATATGTAGAATAGAGACTATTAAATTACATGTATCTTGCTTATGTTTTTTATGTGGGTATATTATATTGTTGTACATATTGTGATTATTTTATTTTGAGGTGTATAACAAATGTTTTTATTGTGATTGTTATATTACTGTTTTCCATTTTTTATTTTTTAATCTTAATTTGAAGGGTTACAAGGTTATTGCTATTGTCTATTTTGGGTTTGGCAATGGTATGGAGGTTAATACAGAGATATCTATTCTTATTTGGGATTTGCTCAAAATGGTTTGTGTTACATATGAGAGCTTTGTATATAGGGGTTTCCATGCCTACCAACTGCTGACCTGTGCAACAGGTGTTCACACTTTAGAAATTAATTAGCCTATCAGATTTAGTTTTATGTGTTCTATTGTCTTTATAAAGCAAGTGTTGTTAACATTTTAACATAGCCTGAGGAAACAGCCTGTGGTGGCTGAGAAACATGTTGCTGTTTTTAAAATAAAAGTTTTTAAATATACACTTGCTTTATCACAATTATTCTGCTCCTGTTTGGGGGCAGAGTGTGTGTGCTAGTTCTATCTTCCAAAGTGGTGATTTTCTGCATCCTGCAAATTGGATTCCACAGTCCACTGGGCGGCTGAGAGGTCCCAGTACTGCTGATATTGCACCTGGTGGTGCTTTGTTTCCTGTAAGTACAACCTTGAATCCTTTTTTATCTGGTGTACAAACGTTGCTGGGCTATGTGTGTGCCTTTTTTGCCCTTATAGGCATCATAGGATAGGCCCTCGCCAAGGATCATCTCTATCTGGCTGGAGACACCAGTGAGCTGGACCACTGTTTGATGTTCCAGGCTGCCACAATAGCACCATTTGGGTGCGCTATGCTTGTGAGTATATTTCCTATCCTGCTGATGTTTTGTATCCGACTGCCGTGACGTTACTAGGCCATGTTGGCGCCTCTGTGCTTCTTTCTCTTATAGATCACGCCACACCAGGATGACCGTCCTATGACAGAGAGCTGCCTTCTTTCTTTTGGATTATTCTTTGTGTGGACATTTTGTTATTTGATTATACCAATATCATCTGGGTCCACTTGTGAGCATATCATCTCTAATAATCTGATATAAGTGTGCTAGATTTATTGTATATTCTCTTAATTATCTGTATATATCTGCTTACTGTTTGCTGCTTATTGTTAGCGCCCCCTAGGAGTGTGGTGTATGTTCTATATGCACCACCCTCCTTATATCTTTTGTTATCACATAAGAAAAATATTACAACAATTTTAAACTAATTACACCTACTCTAAGCCCCCTAATAAAATAACAAAGCCCCCCAAAATAAAAAAATGCCCTACCCTATTCTAAATTACTAAAGTTCAAAGCTCTTTTACCTTACCAGCCCTGAACAGGGCCCTTTGCGGGGCATGCCCCAAGAAATTCAGCTCTTTTGCCTGTAAAAAAACACATACAATACCCCCCCCCAACATTACAACCCACCACCCACATACCCCTAATCTAACCCAAACCCCCCTTAAATAAACCTAACACTAAGCCCCTGAAGATTTTCCTACCTTATCTTCACCATACCAGGTATCACTGATCCGTCCTGGCTCTGATATCTTCATCTAAGCCCAAGCGGGGGCTAGACATCCATCATCCGACGGCTGAAGAAGTCCAGAAGAGGCTCCAAAGTCTTCATCCTATCCGGGAAGAAGAGTAGATCTGGACCAGCAACCATCTTCTTCCAAGCGGCATCTTCTATCTTCATCCGATGAGGACCGGCTCCATCTTGAAGACCTCCACCGCGGACCCATCTTCTTCCGACGACGCCTACTAGCCGAATGATGGTTCCTTTAAATGACGTCATCCAAGATGGCGTCACTCGAATTCCGATTGGCTGATAGGATTCTATCAGCCAACCGGAATTAAGGTAGGAATATTCTGATTGGCTGATGGAATCAGCCAATCAGAATCAAGTTCAATCCGATTGGCTGATCCAATCAGCCAATCGGATTGAACTTGATTCTGATTGGCTGATTCCATCAGCCAATCAGAATATTCCTACCTTAATTCCGATTGGCTGATAGAATCCTATCAGCCAATCGGAATTCGAGGGACGCCATCTTGGATGACGTCATTTAAAGGAACTGTCATTCGTCGTTCAGTCGTCGGCCAGGATGGATGTTCCGCGTCGGAGGTCTTCAGGATGCTGCCACTCTGCTCCGGATGGATGACGATAGAAGATCCCGCTTGGATGAAGACTTCAATCGGATGGAAGACCTCTTCTGCCCCGCTTGGATGAAGACTTCTACCGGATGGAGGACCTCTTCTTGCTCCGCTTGGATGAAGAATTTGGCTCAGCTGGGTGAAGACGACTCAAGGTAGGGAGATCTTCAGGGGCTTAGTGTTAGGTTTATTTAAGGGGGGTTTGGGTTAGATTAGGGGTATGTGGGTGGTGGGTTTTAATGTTGGGGGGGGTATTGTATGGTTTTTTTTACAGGCAAAAGAGCTGAACTTCTTGGGGCATGCCCCGCAAAGGGCCCTGTTCAGGGCTGGTAAGGTAAAAGAGCTTTGAACTTTAGTAATTTAGAATAGGGTAGGGCATTTTTTATTTTGGGGGGCTTTGTTATTTTATTAGGGGGCTTAGAGTAGGTGTAATTAGTTTAAAATTGTTGTAATATATTTCTAATGTTTGTAAATATTTTTTTATTTTTTGTAACTTAGTTCTTTTTTATTTTTTGTACTTTAGTTAGTTTATTTCATTGTATTTATTTGTAGGAATTGTATTTAATTTATTTATTGATCGTGTAGTGTTAGGTTTAATTGTAACTTAGGTTAGGATTTATTTTACAGGTAAATTTGTAATTATTTTAACTATTTTAGCTATTAAATAGTTCTTAACTATTTAATAGCTATTGTACCTGGTTAAAATAAATACAAAGTTACCTGTAAAATAAATATTAATCCTAAAATAGCTATAATATAAATATAATTTATATTGTAGCTATATTAGGGTTTATTTTACAGGTAAGTATTTAGCTTTAAATAGGAATAATTTATTTAAGAAGAGTTAATTAATTTCGTTAGATGTAAATTATATTTAACTTAGGGGGGTGTTAGTGTTAGGGTTAGACTTAGCTTTAGGGGTTAATACATTTATTAGAATAGCGGTGAGCTCCAGTCGGCAGATTAGGGGTTAATGTTTGAAGTTAGGTGTCGGCGATGTTAGGGAGGGCAGATTAGGGGTTAATACTATTTATTATAGGGTTAGTGAGGCGGATTAGGGGTTAATAACTTTATTATAATAGCTGTCAGTATATTTATAAGAATCTTAGTAGTGCTATCCAAATAATATATCAGTTTATAGCAGGGTTACAAACACAATATAAAAAAATAGCAACCCTAATCAACCATGCATCTACTAGACCATACAATTAATATAAATACCTGAATTCTTTTATTTAGTTAATATCCATGAACATATTGAAATATATTTGCAATAAAAGGAAACTAAATAATATTATAGGCGCTTGAAAACTATTTAAATATGCTATGCAAAATTCCTACACGCTTATCTTAAGAAACCAGCCTTATATACAAGTCTTTTAACATCCAAGCAATACAATTCTAAATAGTGTTTATAAAACAATAGGATAATATATATATTCTGCTATTTAACTGCAATTTATCCTAATACAATATTGACTTAAAACACCAGAACTTTCACAGATAAATCACTTAGTCTACCAAATACAAATTTAAATAATATCTAGGCTGGGATTACCAATTTAAAATACAATTTATTTATTTGACTTTGCCACATACAGTAATAATAAATGCTTATTTGAAATGCTTGCATACACATAGACAGGCTAAGAGCTATCTAAAACAATGGCATACAGTTTAAAAGTATAATCTGCTCTTTAACTCTATTAACTGTAAAGGCTATGCATATGACTTATCTTATAATAAAACTTTTATGTACATCACCAAATAAACAGCAATCCAGTTTCCAATGTTTTGCAACAGATCCAATTCACCTCAGAAATTCAAAATTGGGGTAAAGCATATGGAGTCCAATGGTAGGTGTGTGCTTTTGATTAATAACTGCAGCAGTTACTCCTTTCTGGATCAGTCAACACCCCCACTTTAGTCTCTATGCTGGGGTTTAAATCATCTGATCTCACCCCTCCCCTTTTTGATTATTTATCAGTCATTGGTGAATATTGGAAACGCCCACGGCCTTGTCCCTTTTCATTGGATTATCTTATATTTAACAGCCAAAAGGCTTTCTGGCTGTAGTTCTCTCAACATAACACCGGGTGGCAGCATTACAATTAGACAGTACAAATAAATGTAGCATGACAAAGAAATACAGTTATATATTAAACATCTTTCTTTAAAATGTATAATAACTGCCATAATTTCTTGCACCAGTCTCTCCCAATATCAATTATAGGTGAAGCGGCATCAGATTAATTTCCTGATCGTTTTGATATGAAACATCAAATACATCTAGCATTATATTAAAATAATTTATATTTCATTTGGCCTAACAGAAAATGTATCTCTCATAGTCATATCACATCAAAGTAACTTCCATATCTTCATCTCACTATATTTTAAAAGATGTATTTGAAACGTTATAAACATTTATTGCACATTCATATGATATGATAGTTCATTTCATGCCGGCATTCCATCTGAAATAAAGTAATAAGTGTCATTAATTATTTCTTTCCAGGTCCACAAATATTTATTTAAAAACACAGAGGTTAAGATATTCAATGCTTTCAAAATATACATATATATATATATATATATATATATATATATATATATATATATATATATATATATATATATATATATATATATATAACTATATATATATCTCATATCCACTAAAATATATACAGTTGTTTTGAAATCATAATGTAAGCCATTTGTCTTCACTGTGTGCTGTATGTTCTAACTGCCCTTTCAGTAACTTCAGACTTCCTGTCTCCCATTCACTAAATGCTGAAAATTTCACATGACTTGTCACCTGAGCTAGATTCCTAGGTATATTGGGAGGGGTAAATAGATTTTATCTCACATTCCCAAGCAATCATACATATGGTTAAATAAACTGTGTTATATTTTAGTTCCTTGCTAAATTATACAATTGCATAATTTAACATATTGAGTGTGTGAGATCTCCCAGAGATAACCCTTTGTTCTCATTTCAGCCAAGAATGTCTCCTGTGCAATTGGAGTGGGGGAGATCTCTTAGAAATAATCCTTTGTCCTACAGACCATGTGCACATCCACAGATTTATTAAATAAAGATAAATATACTTCTATATATTATTTAATAATATTTCAAATACCTTGACATAAATCCCCCTTTCTAATTCAAAAATATGTAGGACACATGTATTTGAATTGGATCAAAGTTAGTGGTATTTTGTGAGGATGTTGACCGTACACATCATGGATAGTCTTCTATGTAGATAGTCTGTCAATTTTGAACCTTCATGTTAATCAGTTAGGCATCTTTAAACTACAGTATGTCTTTAGTTCATTTGGGGATATGACACTTCTTTCTCCCTCTATGACTTGTAGTTGGGATCTGGGATGACACGCTCGCAAATTGATTGATATGGACCCATTTATCTATGAAACTTTCATTTTTGGGGATCCGTATTTTATAGGCCACTGGAGATATTTTGTCAGTAATGACGAAAGGACCTTTCCATGAGGGAAGAAATTTCTTCTCCCTAACCTGATCTCTTCCAAAGTTATAAAGATAAACTTTATCATTTATTTCATATTCCTTTTTGGATGTTTTGAGATCATAATAGGTTTTAGTGGCAGTTGCGGCTCTTTCTAAATTCCTTTGAGCAAATGCAAAGGCATATTGCAGGTGCTTTCTTAGGTTTTCCACATATTGATGCGTATTGGCAGCGTTTATCAAGCTTTGGTCTGATGTACGGTACAGCAGATGCTGAGGTAGAACCATTCTTCTACCCGTCATCAGTTCAAAAGGTGACATCTTGGTAGCACTACTTGGAGTTGCTCTTAATGCCATTAAGACTAGAGGTAGTTTTACATCCCAGTCTTTACCTGTTTCACTCACAAACTTTTTGAGGATTTTAACAATAGACTGGTTGTAACGCTCTACACCACCACTTGAGGCAGCTCTATAAGCAATATGGAGCTTTCTTTTAACCCCCAGTATTTTCCACATTTTTGTCATCACTTCGCTAGTGAAGTGGGTCCCCCGATCTGATTCGATTCTTTGGGGCAAACCAAATCTGGAAAATACATGGTTGATGAGCAATGCTGCACATGTTTCAGCACTATTGTTAGGTGCACTAATGCACTCTACCCATTTAGTGAACAGGCATGTCACGGTTAACATGTATTTGTTACCTCTTGATGATCTTGTTACTGGACCAATAAAATCAATTTGTATATCTGACCATGGCATTACCATCCCCCTTTTCTGCAATGGCGCTCTATGCGTTGGTGCAGTGGGTTGGAACTGTGGGCAGATTAAACACCCTTGACAGTAGGTTTGAACATCTTTCAACATGTGTGGCCAAAAAGCGTAATCACGCAATATTTCATACGTGAGTTTGGCACCACGATGACCAGATGTGGGAGCATCATGGGCGTGTTGAAGCATTAGACCTCGGAACTTGGTGGGTACTACCCACTGCTGGATGCCAGTTTTGGAGGTTCTAATTAACAAACCATCCTGTAATTTGAATTGTGATTTAGATTTTATTAAGATTCTCAGATCTTCTTTGCCAATACAATCATCTTTTGAGATGGGGTTGCTTTCAGGATCTTCTATGTGTTTATAGAAGATGCCTACAATGGGGTCTTCTTTTTGACTAGTGATCAGGTCCTCACTAGGAGAATCCTGACTCCATTGTACCAAGTTAGGCTCACTCTGTTGTTTTGATTTAATACAAAATTGCAATAGCACTACACTAGTGGAAAAGGAACGCTCTATTTTATGATTCAATATATACACAGTATATTCAGGTTAATTACTCATGGTGTACAATTTGTACTTGAATTGCATATACCTGTGTGTATTTATTAGGTTGCTGTATTTAATTAATGGGTATATATCTATATCTATATCTATATACCCAGTGAGCTTGAGTGCTTGTGCATAAAACAACACTAGTCACAAATATAGTCTCTATCAGAGAGGATAGAGGCTAAAAGAATGCACTTGGATAGCACTTCTGTTCCATAAAGATAACATTGAGACTCATGAGATCCTTAAACAACCACTGCAGGTCAAGGTTTGGCAAAGAATATTAAAACATAACTTTTATTGACTTGACGTTCATTAAAAAATGTGTACTGTGTGAGTGTGTGTATTTTAAAAACACATAGCAACTTTAATTATAATGAAAGTGGCTTTGGATATTAATTAAATACATTTCCTTTGACTTGGAATATTCTTCAGGAATGTATGTATCTCTCTAGTTGGTAGTATCTATTTGTCAAGTAACAAGTTGGCTTGTATCCTTCAATATTCTACACCACTTAGGTGTTCAAAATCCCCACATGCCATTGATAGTGTATCAAAATAAGTAGCCTTGTAAAGAAAATGGCTATATAGTTTTTATCTGTGTGATACACAGGTAATAAGTATCCAAATATATGTTTATTGTTGTACACTATCAGGATAGATTAGTCTCTATATAAAGAGAGTTAATACCATTCATTTGGTTGCTAAACCTCTACTAGTTGTAAATTCTGAGTACGAATTGTATTCACTATTAGTATTTCTATTATTGACAAATATATTAATCATATGTGCATTTGATATTAATATGAGTTTGCTATTCACTGTTCCCTTCTATACTTCAATGGGATAACAGAATCACTTGAGATATTTTTTTCTTGAGTTTTGATGTATATTCAGATCTTGGACAATTAAGAAACACTTGTTCTCAGTTTTGATATGTATTTTGTATTTAGACAATTAGTGCAACAAAAAATGTTTTGGTTGTTTTTGATAGATATGTGGCATGTAAAGGTGCTTGGTGTACTTATGTCACAACTCGTTTTATAAATTTCAAGTTTGTGTTATTCAGTTATAAGTGGTGTTAGTATTTTACCACTTTAGAAATTTACTTGAGT
This sequence comes from Bombina bombina, assembly GCF_027579735.1. Taxonomy (NCBI): domain Eukaryota; kingdom Metazoa; phylum Chordata; class Amphibia; order Anura; family Bombinatoridae; genus Bombina; species Bombina bombina. Next base: position 9,240,540 of record NC_069500.1, read on the forward strand.
ACCTGGAGCTTATACTTGTATATAGTTGATGCGTTGCTATAAAATATGATTGTCATCTATATGTAATATAGTACTGGAGATGTAATATTTCAGACAATCTATGTTAGGCAGTATAATGTTTTTATACTCTCAGTATATAACTGCTTTGTTATGCTTCTTGTGCTATATAAACGGCACGATTTCTAGATTTAGATATAACTGTATTTTAGTAATTTATGCTGTCAGTAACAACACGCATCTTTGGTCTAATACTAGTATAATACTTATTGGTTATTATTGTGTAAACACGTTTTTATCAAAAAGATTATTTGTTTTTAGTTACTCAAGCAATCATAATGTTATGCTGGTTGCTCAGTTTGTATAATATTTCAGATATATCTTTGAAAGATTTGTGTTGTTCAAACAAAGCTCAGACGCTGTTAGTATTAACGTCTGCCTTCTATTGTCTTCTATGGTTACCAGCAGATTTTTAAATAATATAATTTTGTTGACACTCGGGTACTGTGCCGTTAGCACTTGCGCCTGGTTTGCCGCTGTAGTTTTAAGTTTTGAAAGTATAATTGTTTTGGTATATATGATGGCGGTCTGGTGCAATAGTTAACGATGGCATGTAGTCCTAGTTTGTGATCAATGCTAGTATATAGTGATTCCACATCACAAGAAACTAACCAAGTGTTTTTGGAGACATTTATATCCTGTATTATTTGTAGCACTTCCATGGTGTCTTTCACATAGGATGATAGTTGTGTTAGGAATGGTCTTAATCTTAAGTCCACATATTGACTCGCCTTTTCCGTTAGGTTTTCATTACCGGACACGATGGGTCTGCCAGGCGGTTTTTGGCTGTTTTTGTGGACTTTAGGGATTAAGTAAAATGTTGCAACTTTAGGGTGCAAGATGGTTAGAAACTTTTTTTCTTTAGTATTGATTAAGCCATTTTTGAAGGCTACATCTATCAATTTATTATATTGCGTGTGGAAATCACCTGTGGGATTACTCCATAGTTCTTTATAGCAAATTTTGTTTTTCAATTGAAGTTTTGCCTCTTCCAAATACATTTCTGTGGGCCATATCACGATATTACCGCCCTTATCGGCGTTACGTATTATGACATCATTCCAGGATTCCATTTCTGAAAGAATATCTCTTTCTTTTTTTGATAGGTTTTGTTGTTTGGAGGTTGTATTTAGTTTGTTGATACTTTCACATACAATTTGATTGAAGACTTCTATGTTTGGACATGTGTTAGGGGGAACATATTTCGATTTAGTTTTCAGCGTCTTTCGCCAGTTTGGTCTTTCACATCCCTCTTGTTCTGAATTGAGATCTTTTAGTATTTGCAAATATTCCAATTCATCTTCTGTCCAGTCAACAGATGGAATATCTGGTTCTTTGTTAGTGAAATGTCTTTTTAGGAGGAGTTTACGCAGAAACAGTTGTAAATCTTTAATTACCTCGAATTTGTCCAGATTATTATGGGGACAAAAGGACAAGCCTTTAGATAGCACATTGATATGCACAGAGGTTAAAGTTCGGTTGGATAGATTTATAATTCTTAGTTTCCTGATAGAGAGATAAGCAGGGAGTAGATTTATAAATATTCGACAAAAACACTGACGAATACAATACACATCTTTTAATGATACATAAGCGCATTTGAAGCATATAAAAGAGCAAAATTCTGGTATCAACAGCACACTTTACGTCACTTCAATGCCTTTTAAGTCTGTCTCTCCTTCAAGTAAGTCTTTGTAAGTCCGGCTAACATGCTCCTAATAGCTTAAGTCAATCAAAGCCCAATCACGCCCCTTCTTAGCCCCCAGAGCATTAGGATTGGTCCAAATGTAGCCAATGGGTTGCTACCTATGCATTTAAATACCCTGAGACGCCGGCGCGCGTCACCTTTGAAAAAGCCGAAACGCTATCGGCGAAACATGTTAGGGAAGGGTAGTTGTTAATACCCTGTTCAGTTTTTTAATGGCATAGCTAACTTTAAGTCAATTTAACTAGACAGTGGCAATTGTAACTTGATTCTGACCTTTAGTAATATTGATATCTTCTCAGTAGTTAAACCAAAGAGCATGCTATATTTGAACCGCACACCAGCTGTAACCGTTAACTATTGCACCAGACCGCCATCATATATACCAAAACAATTATACTTTCAAAACTTAAAACTACAGCGGCAAACCAGGCGCAAGTGCTAACGGCACAGTACCCGAGTGTCAACAAAATTATATTATTTAAAAATCTGCTGGTAACCGTAGAAGACAATAGAAGGCAGACGTTAATACTAACAGCGTCTGAGCTTTGTTTGAACAACACAAATCTTTCAAAGATATATCTGAAATATTATACAAACTGAGCAACCAGCATAACATTATGATTGCTTGAGTAACTAAAAACAAATAATCTTTTTGATAAAAACGTGTTTACACAATAATAACCAATAAGTATTATACTAGTATTAGACCAAAGATGCGTGTTGTTACTGACAGCATAAATTACTAAAATACAGTTATATCTAAATGTAGAAATCGTGCCGCTTATATAGCACAAGAAGCATAACAAAGCAGTTATATACTGAGAGTATAAAAACATTATACTGCCTAACATAGATTGTCTGAAATATTACATCTCCAGTACTATATTACATATAGATGACAATCATATTTTATAGCAACGCATCAACTATATACAAGTATAAGCTCCAGGTACTCAAGTAAATTTCTAAAGTGGTAAAATACTAACACCACTTATAACTGAATAACACAAACTTGAAATTTATAAAACGAGTTGTGACATAAGTACACCAAGCACCTTTACATGCCACATATCTATCAAAAACAACCAAAACATTTTTTGTTGCACTAATTGTCTAAATACAAAATACATATCAAAACTGAGAACAAGTGTTTCTTAATTGTCCAAGATCTGAATATACATCAAAACTCAAGAGAAAAATATCTCAAGTGATTCTGTTATCCCATTGAAGTATAGAAGGGAACAGTGAATAGCAAACTCATATTAATATCAAATGCACATATGATTAATATATTTGTCAATAATAGAAATACTAATAGTGAATACAATTCGTACTCAGAATTTACAACTAGTAGAGGTTTAGCAACCAAATGAATGGTATTAACTCTCTTTATATAGAGACTAATCTATCCTGATAGTGTACAACAATAAACATATATTTGGATACTTATTACCTGTGTATCACACAGATAAAAACTATATAGCCATTTTCTTTACAAGGCTACTTATTTTGATACACTATCAATGGCATGTGGGGATTTTGAACACCTAAGTGGTGTAGAATATTGAAGGATACAAGCCAACTTGTTACTTGACAAATAGATACTACCAACTAGAGAGATACATATATTCCTGAAGAATATTCCAAGTCAAAGGAAATTTATTTAATTAATATCCAAAGCCACTTTCATTATAAGTAAAGTTGCTATGTGTTTTTAAAATACACACACTCACACAGTACACATTTTTTAATGAACGTTAAGTCAATAAAAGTTATGTTTTAATATTCTTTGCCAACCCTTGACCTGCAGTGGTTGTTTAAGGATCTCATGAGTCTCAATGTTATCTTTATGGAACAGAAGTGCTATCCAAGTGCATTCTTTTAGCCTCTATCCTCTCTGATAGAGACTATATTTGTCACTCTGTTGTTTTGCCTGGTTTCTGGTAATGGCTTCTACCTGAATTGCACCCATTAAATGGTCAATATTAAGGAGTTCTCCAGTTATGGCTCCTTGTTTGGCTAATGAATCCGCAAGGTCATTGCCTTCCTTATCAGGACCTAAAACTCTGGAATGACTCTTGGTCTTTTTCCAGTGTATGGTTAAGTCATTGGATACTACCAGATTATCAATCTCGCAGAACAACTTGCCATGTTTGACTGGTTTGTTATTGCTTTTCTGCATGCCATTTCTTTTCCAAGTTGGCAGGTATTCAACAAAACTGTCATGCACATAATTTGAGTCAGTTATGATCACAAATTCATGAATACCATGTTCAATAGCCATTTCAATGGTTTTGAAAACAGCAGTTAGTTCTGCAACTTGACTGGATCTTGGTCCAATGTTGAAACCTATAGATATATTTGGGAATCCATTTGCCCCAGTTATACCAATGCCAGCGACTAATCTGCGCTCATTACCAATAGTGGCATGGTAATAACAACCATCAACATACACCCAAGGTAATGTTTGACAATTTTCCTCATTGTACATTTTATATGGGGAAAGCAATTGTTCTTCCAGAAAATCATCTTCTGATAATTCTTCCCCAGGATCTCTAGCAGTACAGTCGTGGAGCTCAGCAAGCCCTTGTGCGACTGGATTCTTTTTATTCTGTTTGTAGCGAATTTCTAATGGCCAGCCTTGCAAGGAAAGAGTCCACGCTGTTATGTGGCTATTTGACAAATTCCCATCTCTTATTCTCTCACTTTGCAAATATAGCAAAGGCTGGTGGGCCGTTTCTACAATAATTTTCTCGCCCTGTATATAGCTGCGGAAATTTTGTAGAGCCCATACGGTAGATAAGAGGGCTTTTTCGCAATCGTTGAACTTTATTTCTACTGGGGATAGATTTTTGCTCGCATAAGCAATGGCTTTGTTCAAATTATCATGCTTTTGGTATAAAACAGCACTCATGCTTACATCTGTGTAACCGGTTTCTAAGAAGAAAGGTTTACCACCTTCAGGGTACGCTAAGCAAGGTGCTTGAGTGAGTTTTCTCTTCAGCTCTCTGATGGCTGTCTCTTGAGACTCACTCCAGTGCCATTTCACATCTATCTTTAGGAGAAGTAGTAGTGGTTTAGCTAATTCCGCATAATTATCAATGAATTTGCGAGAATAATTTGTCATACCCAGGAATGATCTCAATTCCTTTAAGTTAGTTGGGTTTTTAGAATTCACTATCGCTTCCACCTTTTTCTTCTGGGGATTTAATCCGTCAGAGGTAACTTCATGTCCCAAGAAGTTTACACGAGTGCGGCACCATTGAGCTTTTTGCAGGGATAATTTGACACCTGCCCTTTTAAGTTGGCTGAGGACGTGTTTAAGCTCTGCGATGTGTTTTTCAAAGTCTGTGCTTTTGATTAACACATCATCAACATAAGATAAGGTCCCCCTTTCCAGTGCGTCAGGCATAGCCTTATGCATGAATACAGCAAATTCATGTCCAGAATTTATGTATCCAAATGGAAGTCTCTGGAATGCATACTGAACCTTTTGGAAGGAGAATGCTAGCTTATATTGGTCCTCTTCATGTACCTTTATGGTCCAATATCCCTGTGCACAATCAATGGCAGTGAATATTTTGGATCCTTGCATTTGTGCTAGGCACTGGTCAATGTATGGTACAGGCCAGCCAGACATGTATACTCGTTTGTTTAGCTGTCTTAAGTCAGCACACAAACGCCATTGTCCATTGGGCTTAAGGACACCTAGAATAGGATTATTATAAGAGCTGTGCACCTGTCTGATAATACCTCTTTCTTCCAAATTCCTTATGATCTCTGCAAGAGAATCATATGAGGCTAAGGGAAGTCTGTATTGTTTGACAAATACAGGTGGCGCGTCGGGATCTGTTTGTATTCTTGCAATGTGCAAGTCTGTAGTACCACAGTCATAAGAATCCTTAGCGAAAATATCCTTGTATTCCATTAGGAGTTCTCGCAGCTGTTGGCGTTCATCATTGCTGGAACAGCCATTAGCTAAAGATATTTGTTCTTCGACTATTTGTTGAAATGCTGGAAAGATTTCAGGCTGTCCTATTTCATAGGCTTCTTCCAATCTAGAGGTGAGATCCCCTTTGTTATAGTTTACATTGCTCCCATGACTCTGGGTATTGGGATAATCTTGCTGTTTGATTGGCTGATCAAACACTAGAGAGGCTTCTTCAATTTTACAGATGCCTTCCTCTGAGCTGAAGGGATAAATAGACTGAATATTAAATAGACCCTCTGGCATAGATGCAAAGGATTGTTCTATTAATTGTTCTTCAGTTAAGTATCCTTCAGGGATCAGCCCAATTACATTATTCTGGAATCCAAAAGTGTAATAACTTGATTCCAGTGCATATCCTATGGTGGTTCCCTTAGATAAGGTTATATCCTGTGGGGTCATGTTATGCACAATAATATGTATTGGAGTAGTTCCAATATTCACCAAAGGAGCGTAGGTTACTGTAACACCCAGATTTTGTATTCTATGGGAGAGGCAAATCAGTGTTTCAGAAGTTTTTAATTTCTGACCTCTCTTTACCTGTAAGGGTAAAAGAAATTTATCAGCCCCAGCAGGAATTATAACATCGCTAGATACCTGCATATTCACAGCATATGGCAATTGCTGGTTTGATTTTAGGGCTGCATTTTCATCCTGAAATACTTCAGGGTCCCCCTTTAACCTGCTCCAAAGGCAAGAGTTAATCAAATCTATTTGTATGGCATATCTATGTAAGATATCATTGCCAATGTATATTTGATTATGGGGAGTATTTAAAACTAAAAACAGGTGCTTCACTGACTTATTGCCAATAGAGATAGATAATAAGCACTTAGCTGTGATGTTATAGCTTTCAGACCTGTCATCCAGGCCGTTGACACAGTGGTCTTGGGGAGAAAGATATTTAATCACTTTAGGTTCAGCTATCTGCGCTAATAAACCTTCGCTTATATAGCTAGCTTCCTGTTTTAAGTTTATTTTAGCATACTTGGTTTTACCAAGGTCATGTACTTGTATAGGGATAAATAGATCCTCTTTAACTCTCTCAATCCCTGTGAGGTATTGAGTGTTGCCTCCCCCCTTAGGGATTTTATGATCCCCCTTGTGGAGTGATATGGTTAATACATCGCCATCTAGGGAAATATTCGCTATCTTTCCAGGCGATATTTTAAAAGTATTACCATCAGAGCCACTAAAAGGAGTCTGATCATCTATTTGTAGAATAGTGATTTCAGGTGCAGAGTTATTCCTGAAATGAATCTCCACAGCATATGGTTTCTCTTCCACCACGTGACAGCTATGTCGGGTGCGAGATATACCAGATTTTTCATAATTGATAGGTCGTTTAACTTGTGACCAATTTACATTATTTATGCAATCAATTATGGTGCTTAATCGTTTCAGGAGATCACTACCAATAATTAAACGATCAGTTGGCAGATCCACTATAATGACAGGGTGTCTTATGACCCTGTTCCCCAATTTAAATTTTAACCATGCAGTACCGTAAACTTTTAGGGAGTCACCCCCAACACCTATCAGAGAACCGTCAAATTCTTCTTTTTTAGGTTTGTGGGGTGTTAGCTCATTTAGCTGTGTGTAGTACCTGTGGGACATGATAGTCGCCTGTGACCCAGTGTCAATTAATCCCCTGATAGGGTTGGAGACTGAATCTTGCAGCTCAACTAATACATAATATCTTCCTGCAGTTTCTACCATTTCACACATAAAATTGGCATTCTCATACATCTGTGGGCTTCGCCACGTGTTACCTGAATTCGCCACGTTTTCCTGTGTAGAGGAAGCTTCATACCTACCTGTTTCCTCTATGACAGGGTCGGCTGGATTCTTTTGTACTGCATCTGTGGAGATAAGGTTAAGAGAGTGCTGCAAAAGAAGAGATTCGTTAATTTTTCCCGGATGAGGTTGCCTGTCATCACAGCTAAGTTGTCTGTTTTTGGTCTGTGGGGAGAAAACATGATTAGTATTATTGACATTTATTATTTCATTTTGTATATCTCTCCCCTCCCCCTCAGGTGATGCTGCAGTATTTATGACTGTGCCTGTGGTCCACTGCTGACCACTGGCTGTACCCCTAAAAAAGTATTGTTCGGTTGCTGAGCCGTAGATTTTTGACTCATATTAGTGATTTGTTCGCTCAACCGATTTAACTGGGTAAACAGCATATCTACCTGATTGTACAAGTTACCTCTACCCCTGGGTCTATCTCCTGGTGCCCCATTGTAATGATTCTTGGACCATTGGGTACCCTCAGAATCAGGGCCGCTATTTCTATTCTGGCGTGGTTGCCCCTGGGGTTCAGCTTGCTCAGTATTAGTACCTTGGGGAGCATTATATACCTGGGGTGTCTGGTTATCCTGAGAATACCTTCGCCGTCTATTGTATCTACCTTTGCGGGGGTACCCATTATTCTGTGGGTATTCTCTTTGGGCGTAATTATTCGCCTGAGTATGTCCCCCGCTTTGGCTATAGTCTCTCAGCGTCTCATCCCATGTTTGGGGAGATGTAGAGTTAAACCTCTGTGGAGATGGCCCGTTTTCCCTGGTCACTTCCGCATAGGTTCTCTTTTTAAGTTCCAAGTTTAGGGGTTTAGGTGACACCCTAGTTTCGGCCACTATTTTAGGATTGGGCTTCTTCTCCCTTTTATCCCCCTGTTCACTGGCCTGCTGAATAGAGTATAACTTTGTATTATCTTTGATCAGCCATTCCAATGAACAGTTCTCCTCAAAATCTCTAGCTAAGTTGATTTTGATGGGTGTGGGGAGCGCTTCAAAAAATATATTCACAAACTCTGAACCTTCAAATATGGGATCATCTTCAGTCATGCTGTACGCATTCTTCAATACAGAAAGGAACTCAATTGGACTTTGATTCGCACTACATTTTAAACCATATACAGCTATTCTCGCTGCCGTTTTAGTGCGATGTTGTCCGAATTCTTTTCTGCATTGTCGTTTTGTTTCACTCCAGGAACGAATATTCATATCCTTTAGTGAAGCAAAGAATTTGTGATGCTTACTTTCAAATACCCAGGGTAGAAATTCAATTTTTAATTGCTCACTTGTAACACTCATTATAGATAATGCGTTTTCAAAGGCCTCTAAGTGGTCAATTATGGAAGTGGCCCCCCCCTTTAGAAAATGGGCGTACTGTATTCTTTAGGAATTTAATTATTGTGGGGGTGTCATACACTTTATTTGGTATATCACTGGACCTTACTGGGGACTTATTGTTTGAGCTAGAGTGCCTTTCATCTGAAACGTAAGTTTTTTCTGGACCCCCAAAGTTATGTAGTTGCCTAGGGGAAAAAGTTATCTCTGGGCCTGAATTAGGGCTATAGTTTGGGTATCTTTGTCTATTCTCCCGCCTGGGATCTTGACTATCATTTCTGTGCCAGTCCTTATAGCTGCTAATTGGTCTCTGTAATTTATTTATTGCATGCTCGTATGCTTTTTCAGCCTCATGATATCTAGCTCTTAAAGTTTTATTTTCATCTTGGCACTTTTGATATTCTTCTTCGAAAGTTTTCAAATCAGCCATTAGTTCCTGATTATATTTATCTAAATCAGAAGCCTTTTGGCTAATATGGAAAACCTCTGTCTTTGTCTGAATAAAGGCATCTTGAAATTCTCATAATGAATTATTTTCATCCCTTAGCCGCCCTAATTGTCTGTTCTGTCCTGCCATTTGGTTAGACATTTCACAGCTCAAATACATTAGGATCAGCCAAGTTTCGAAAATTAATTCATCACGCCCCCTAAGTTCCGTGCATCTATTAAGTTGCAGTAACATTTGGTATAATTCACCATCTTCAAACCACATATCTTTAACTAAATCTTTGGCCTTATCTTTACACTCATTAATATACCTGGAGACATCGTCCCCAATATCAAGTCTAGTCATGATGTGATTCATGGCGTCTAATTTGAGCGTTTTTTTCTGAATCACTTCATTGACGGAGGACATTGGGGAGGACACAATTTCATCTTGCACAGAAACGCTAGCATTACTTTTTGCTGAAGACATCGTTATTTTAGTGTTTGTACTTAATAAGATAAAACACTAATACAATTTTGACCAATAAGAGAGAGAGATAAAAAAAATTATATCTTCAAAATATCAATATCAACTTTGAAATATGACAAAATTAATATTTTTATTAATCTTGAAATATGAAAAATTAATATTTCTGATTAATTTTGAAATAGGAAAAATTAATATTTTTATGAATTTTGAAATATGAAAAATTTATATTTTTATGAATTTTGAAATATGAAAAATTAATATTTTTATCAATTTTTCAAAAATTAATTTTTAATAATATTTCAAAATATTAATATTAATCTTGAACACAAAAATCAATATTTCAATTTTCAAAAAAACAAAAAAAACAAAAAAAAAACTATATTTCAAAAATATCAATTCGAAATATGAAATTTTTTCTCTCTTCTATAATAATTTTTATTTACCACAAATATACCATATCAATATGATAATTATTTATAATATCTTACGCAAGTGCCTCCATTTATTATGTCAGTATATTTATAAGAATCTTAGTAGTGCTATCCAAATAATATATCAGTTTATAGCAGGGTTACAAACACAATATAAAAAAATAGCAACCCTAATCAACCATGCATCTACTAGACCATACAATTAATATAAATACCTGAATTCTTTTATTTAGTTAATATCCATGAACATATTGAAATATATTTGCAATAAAAGGAAACTAAATAATATTATAGGCGCTTGAAAACTATTTAAATATGCTATGCAAAATTCCTACACGCTTATCTTAAGAAACCAGCCTTATATACAAGTCTTTTAACATCCAAGCAATACAATTCTAAATAGTATTTATAAAACAATAGGATAATATATATATTCTGCTATTTAACTGCAATTTATCCTAATACAATATTGACTTAAAACACCAGAACTTTCACAGATAAATCACTTAGTCTACCAAATACAAATTTAAATAATATCTAGGCTGGGATTACCAATTTAAAATACAATTTATTTATTTGACTTTGCCACATACAGTAATAATAAATGCTTATTTTAAATGCTTGCATACACATAGACAGGCTAAGAGCTATCTAAAACAATGGCATACAGTTTAAAAGTATAATCTGCTCTTTAAATCTATTAACTGTAAAGGCTATGCATATGACTTATCTTATAATAAAACTTTTATATACATCACCAAATAAACAGCAATCCAGTTTCCAATGTTTTGCAACAGATCCAATTCACCTCAGAAATTCAAAATTGGGGTAAAGCATATGGAGTTCAATGGTAGGTGTGTGCTTTTGATTAATAACTGCAGCAGTTACTCCTTTCTGGATCAGTCAACACCCCCACTTTAGTCTCTATGCTGGGGTTTAAATCATCTGATCTCACCCCTCCCCTTTTTGATTATTTATCAGTCATTGGTGAATATTGGAAACGCCCACGGCCTTGTCCCTTTTCATTGGATTATCTTATATTTAACAGCCAAAAGGCTTTCTGGCTGTAGTTCTCTCAACATAACACCGGGTGGCAGCATTACAATTAGACAGTACAAATAAATGCAGCATGACAAAGAAATACAGTTATATATTAAACATCTTTCTTTAAAATGTATAATAACTGCCATGATTTCTTGCACCAGTCTCTCCCAATATCAATTATAGGTGAAGCGGTATCAGATTAATTTCCTGATCGTTTTGATATGAAACATCAAATACATCTAGCATTATATTAAAATAATTTATATTTCATTTAGTCTAACAGAAAATATATATCTCATAGTCATATCACATCAAAGTAACTTCCATATCTTCATCTCACTATATTTTAAAAGATGTATTTGAAACGTTATAAACATTTATTGCACATTCATATGATATGATATTTCATTTCATGCCGGCATTCCATCTGAAATAAAGTAATAAGTGTCATTAATTATTTCTTTCCAGGTCCACAAATATTTATTTAAAAACACAGAGGTTAAAATTTTCAATGCTTTCAAAATATACATACATATATATATATATATATATATATATATATATATATATATATATATATATATATATATATATATATATATATATCTATCTATATATATAACTATATATATATCTCATATCCACTAAAATATATACAGTTGTTTTGAAATCATAATGTAAGCCATTTGTCTTCACTGTGTGCTGTATGTTCTAACTGCCCTTTCAGTAACTTCAGACTTCCTGTCTCCCATTCACTACATGGGGTCCCCTGCACCAAAGGGCAAATGCTGAAAATCTCACATGACTTGTCACCTGAGCTAGATTCCTAGGTATATTGGGAGGGGTAAATAGATTTTATCTCACATTCCCAAGCAATCATACATATGGTTAAATAAACTGTGTTATATTTTAGTTCCTTGCTAAATTATACAATTGCATAATTTAACATATTGAGTGTGTGAGATCTCCCAGAGATAACCCTTTGTTCTCATTTCAGCCAAGAATGTCTCCTGTGCAATTGGAGCGGGGGAGATCTCTTAGAAATAATCCTTTGTCCTACAGACCATGTGCACATCCACAGATTTATTAAATAAAGATAAATATACTTCTATATATTATTTAATAATATTTCAAATACCTTGACATAGCGGTGCGGTCCGGTCGGCAGATTAGGGGTTAATAAGTGTAGGCAGGTGGAGGCGACGTTGGGGGAGGCAGATTAGGGGTTAATAAATATAATATAGGGGTCGGCGATGTTAGGGCAGCAGATTAGGGGTACATAGGGATAATGTAAGTAGCGGTGGTTTACGGAGCGGCAGATTATGGGTTAAAAATAATATGCAGGTGTCAGCGATAGCGGGGGCGGCAGATTAGGGGTTAATAAGTGTAAGGTTAGGGGTGTTTAGACTCGGGGTACATGTTAGGGTGTTAGGTGCAGACGTAGGAAGTGTTTCCCCATAGACAACAATGGGGCTGCGTTAGGAGCTGAACGTGGCTTTTTTGCAGGTGTTAGGTTTTTTTTCAGCTCAAACAGCCCCATTGTTGTCTATGGGGGAATCGTGCACGAGCACGTTTTTGAGGCTGGCCGCGTCCGTAAGCAACTCTGGTATCGAGAGTTGCAGTTGCGTTAAATATGCTCTACGCTCCCTTTTTGGAGCCTAACGCAGCCATTCTGTGGACTCTCAATACCAGAGTTATTTTTATGGTGCGGCCAGAAAAAAAGCCAGCGTTAGATACGCGGGTCGTTTCCGACAAAACTCTAAATCTAGCTGTTACGGTTGCCTCCAGGCTGGCTGGAAGTTGGACCGTAGAAAAGGATGCTCCTAGCGCTCACCAAAGGAGCAGCAGCACCGTGGACACTATAACTACTGCGTAGCCACCATCAGTAATGCAGACTATATGAACCACCGCTGCTGGGCTGGTATCTCGCTGTCTGCTCTGCGCCCTGGACCTACGACCAGGCTCCAGTAGGCAAACCTCTTCCTTCTGTAGCAATCCCTGTAGCTAAGGGAGTATGAAAAACATAGCAATCCCTGTAGTGATTATAAGCTGTCCCCTACAAACATGAGTCAAAGCTGCAAGTTAGAGGGTCAAAAATAGGTCTGATGTGCTGGAGCACACAGCCTGCTTTTTATTGAGGTTACATGCAAACAGGACACTCTCAGGGGGAGGCATAAAATCCCCCATCACACATTTGATATTAGATAGAGAGACACTCCCTTTGACAGGCCACAACATTTACTTCAGCAGATAACATTACACACAATAAAACAATGCAGTCCACCTTATCACTACTAGAAGTCTGATTAGACAATGGGAAAGTTTATCACTAAACTTAATTAGAGCTGATCCCAGCAAACTTGTATTTAGAATGCTTCTTGAAGCTGAACAAAGTTATCTCTGTAGTTCTGACCGAAGGGTCTGTCACATAGCACTTAATGGCACACAATGAAACTGAACCAAGTGGGAGAAAGCCAGGGACAAGTCATTTCACAGGTCTGGGGACATAGTCTTAAAGGGGCATTGTTCACCAAAGTCACAATATGTCCCCAGACGGTTCTTAAAGGGCCATACACACCCAATAAAAGTTAATATGTTTTCAGGGGCACAATCTTCCAGGGGCCATAGTCATGTGGAAGGAGGCTGGCAAATAGGCTTCTCCAAAATCCAGGGAAGCAGGGCAATTTTCCATTTAAAGGGCCAGTTACAAGCAGCAGTTTGTAACATATCTCCCCTTTTGGAGGGAGACTAACCAGGCACCTGACCTTCTGCCGGTCAGTGCCTAAGTTAGTCTCGCAACCCACCCACAAATAATCGTTAGCAGCAAAGTAGCCCCCCCACAATACGTAGTACTGGCCTGTAAGTTCCAGGTTGTAGGATGAAAGTGTAGCATCCTCGGCCTTCCTGACGCAGCTGGGCAAATAGCTGATGGTACTTGGGGGGCAGAGGCCAGCGGCACTCTGCCCTGGTGCCAGCGCTTCTGCTGGGGTGAGGGGTTTGCAGGCCAGTTCTGTAACAAGGACAAGGTCTGTGGGGCAGAGGCCAGCAGCGCTCTGTCCTGATGCCAGCTCTTCTGCTGGGGGAATTGGGGCATAGTCCTGCCCGGTGGCAAAGGGAACGTGGGGGTCAGTGGGGGTTAACATCTCCACTGTTAACCCTGGGCCCAAGTTAGGAGTTAGCTGGGGAGGGGGAGATTGGCTTACCTCCTCCTCCTGATACTCCGGTGGCCGTTGGGAAGGGAGGTCGATGCTCTCCGCTTCCTGTGGAACATGCTGCGGCTGGGGAGAGAGACCGGTTGTCTCCTCTCCCTGGAAGGCACACTCCGGCTGGGGAGGGAGGTTGATGCTCTCCCCTCCCTGTAGCTGGGTCTGTCGCTGGGGATCTGGGCCGCCTGCCCAGCATCCCTGTAGGGCCGGTAGAGAGACTGCGGTCCCATCTCCACCTGCCTGCTGGGGGTCCTCCCAGGACCAGTCTATGAGGCCTGCTGCCTCTGGTATCTCTGGTTGGGGTTGGGGAAGGAGACCGGTTGTCTCTTCCCTCTGCACAGTATACTGCAGCTGGGGAGGGAGGTCGCTGCTCTCCTCTCCCTGTGGAACATGCTGTGGCTGGGGAGAGAGACCAGGTGTCCATACCCTCAAACTCCACAGTTGGCGCTCAAAGGCTCGTGCCGCTTCGTTCTCAGTAGCCAATTCCCGGATGAGGCGACTGACTACCTCCTGTGCAGGGTCTGGACCATATCGGACTAGCCCCCTCTTTACCTCTGGAACGAAATCAGCGCCCTCATAGCGACGGATCAGGTTGAGGTGCTCTTCACAGGGTTCTGACCAGTGTCTTGTCAGCTCCATGCTGCTGTAGGTAGGGACGCTGCGCAGTGGCTAGCGTTGCCCTCAATTACTCTCTTACGATACCAGTGCTGTTGTGGTGCTGCTCCTTGCGCTAGGACGAGATCCCACCGCTGCCGCCAAATGTTACGGTTGCCTCCAGGCTGGCTGGAAGTTGGACCGTAGAAAAGGATGCTCCTAGCGCTCACCAAAGGAGCAGCAGCACCGTGGACACTATAACTACTGCGTAGCCACCATCAGTAATGCAGACTATATGAACCACCGCTGCTGGGCTGGTATCTCGCTGTCTGCTCTGCGCCCTGGACCTACGACCAGGCTCCAGTAGGCGAACCTCTTCCTTCTGTAGCAATCCCTGTAGCTAAGGGAGTATGAAAAACATAGCAATCCCTGTAGTGATTATAAGCTGTCCCCTACAAACATGAGTCAAAGCTGCAAGTTAGAGGGTCAAAAATAGGTCTGATGTGCTGGAGCACACAGCCTGCTTTTTATTGAGGTTACATGCAAACAGGACACTCTCAGGGGGAGGCATAAAATCCCCCATCACACATTTGATATTAGATAGAGAGACACTCCCTTTGACAGGCCACAACATTTACTTCAGCAGATAACATTACACACAATAAAACAATGCAGTCCACCTTATCACTACTAGAAGTCTGATTAGACAATGGGAAAGTTTATCACTAAACTTAATTAGAGCTGATCCCAGCAAACTTGTATTTAGAATGCTTCTTGAAGCTGAACAAAGTTATCTCTGTAGTTCTGACCGAAGGGTCTGTCACATAGCACTTAATGGCACACAATGAAACTGAACCAAGTGGGAGAAAGCCAAGGACAAGTCATTTCACAGGTCTGGGGACATAGTCTTAAAGGGGCATTGTTCACCAAAGTCACAATATGTCCCCAGACGGTTCTTAAAGGGCCATACACACCCAATAAAAGTTAATATGTTTTCAGGGGCACAATCTTCCAGGGGCCATAGTCATGTGGAAGGAGGCTGGCAAATAGGCTTCTCCAAAATCCAGGGAAGCAGGGCAATTTTCCATTTAAAGGGCCAGTTACAAACAGCAGTTTGTAACACTAGCCGTTAGGGTTTATTTTATAGGTAAGTATTTAGTTTTAAATAGGAATAATTTAGTTAATTATAGAAATATTTATTTAGATTAATTTAAATAATATTTAAGTTAGGGGGGTGTTAGGGTTAGGGTTAGGTTTTGGGGTTAATTCATTTAATATATTGGTGGCGGTGTAGGGGGGTAGATTAGGGGTTAATCAATGTACTGTAGGTGGCGGCGGTGTAGGGGGGGGGCAGGATAGGGGTTAATAAATGTAATGTAGGTGGCAGAGGGCTCCGGGTGTGGTGGTTTAGGGGTTAAAAAATTAATTTATTTGCGGCGGGGTCCGGGATCGGCAGGATAGGGGTTAATAACTTTATGTAGGTGGTGGCGGTATAGGGAGCGGCAGATTAGGGGCTAATAGGTATAATGTAAGTGGCGGCGGGGTCCCGGAGCGGCGGTTTAGGGGTTCATAGTTTTATTATAGTTGCGGCGGTGTCCGGAAGCGGCGGTTTAGGGGTTAATAAGTATAAAGTAGGTGGCGGCGGTGTAGGGGGGGCAGATTAGGGGTGTTTAGACTCGAGGTACATGTTAGGGTGTTGGATGCATCTGCGTTCGGAACATCTGTAGTGACATAATCATCGATCTGTGTAGGACTGTTACGTCACTAGATTCTACTTTTGCCGGTCTGTAGGGCTTGATAACTACGGTGAATCAGCCTCTCCACAAATACGCTGCAGAATTCCAGCGTATTTGTGGTTGACGGCTTGATAACTAGAGGCCACTGACTCTACATAACACATATGTACTCACATACACAAACACACACACTGACTCTACATAACACATATGTACTCACATACACAAACACACACACTGACTGTACATAACACATATGTACTCACATGCACAAACAGACCCACGGACTCTACATAACACATATGTACTCACATACACAAACACACACACTGATTCTACATAACACATATGTACTCACATGCACAAACACAAACACGGACTCTACATAACACATATGTACTCACATACACAAACACACACACTGACTCTACATAACACATATGTACTCACATACACAAACACACACACTGACTCTACATAACACATATGTACTGACATACACAAACACACACACTGACTCTACATAACACATATGTACTCACATACACAAACACACACACTGACTCTACATAACACATATGTACTCACATACACAAACACACACACTGACTCTACATAACACATATGTACTCACATACACAGACACACACACTGACTGTACATAAAACATATGTACTCACATGCACAAACACACCCACGGACTCTACATAACACATATGTACTCACATACACAAACACACACACTGACTCTACATAACACATATGTACTCACATACACAAACACACCCACGGACTCTACATAACACATATGTACTCACATACACAAACACACACACTGACTCTACATAACACATATGTACTCACATGCATAGCCACAAACACACCCACTGACTGTACATAACACATATGTACTCACATACACAAACACACACAATGACTCTACATAACACATATGTACTCACATGCACAGCCACAAACACACATCCACTGACTCTACATAACACATATGTACTCACATGCACAAACATACACACTAACTCTACATAACACATATGTACTCACATGCACAAACACACACACTGACTCTACATAACACATATGTACTCACATACACAAACACACACAATGACTCTACATAAGGCATATGTACTCACATACACAAACACACACAATGACTCTACATAACACATATGTGCTCACATACACAAACACACACAATGACTCTACATAACACATATGTACTCACATGCACAAACACACACCCACTGACTCTACATAACACATATGTACTCACATACACAAACACACACACTGACTGTACATAACACATCTGTACTCACATACACAAACACACACAATGACTCTGCATAACACATATGTACTCACATGCACAAACACACACACTGACTCTACATAACACATATGTACTCACATACACAATCACACACACTGACTCTACATAACACATATGTACTCACATACACAAACACACACACTGACTCTACATAACACATATGTACTCACATACACAAACACACACACTGACTCTACATAACACATATGTACTCACATACACAAACACACACCCACTGACTCTACATAACACATATGTACTCACATGCACAAACACACACACTGACTCTACATAACACATATGTACTCACATACACAAACACACACACTGACTCTACATAACACATATGTACTCACATACACAAACACACACACTGACTCTACATAACACATATGTACTCACATACCCAAACACACACACTGACTCTACATAACACATATGTACTCACATACACAAACACACACACTGACTCTACATAACACATATGTACTCACATGCACAAACACACACCTACTGACTCTACATAACACATATGTACTCACATACACAAACACACACACTGACTCTACATAACACATATGTACTCACATACACAAACACACACACTGACTCTACATAACACATATGTACTCACATACACAAACACACACAATGACTCTACATAACACATATGTACTCACATGCACAAACACACCCACGGACTCTACATAACACATATGTACTCACATACACAAACACACACACTGACTCTACATAACACATATGTACTCACATGCACAAACACACACAATGACTCTACATAACACATATGTACTCACATGCACAAACACACCCACGGACTCTACATAACACATATGTACTCACATACACAAACACACCTACTGACTCTACATAACACATATGTACTCACATGCACAAACAGACACAATGACTGTACATAACACATATGTACTCAAATGCACAAACACACACAATGACTCTACATAACACATATGTACTCACATACACAAACACACACCTACTGACTCTACATAACACATATGTACTCACATGCACAAACACACTTACTGACTCTACATAACACATATGTACTCACATGCACAAACACACACCTACTGACTCTACATAAGACATATGTACTCACATACACAAACACACACAATGACTCTACATAACACATATGTACTCACATGCACAAACACACTTACTGACTCTACATAACACATATGTACTCACATGCACAAACACACACCTACTGACTCTACATAACACATATGTACTCACATGCACAAACACACACCTACTGACTCTACATAACACATATGTACTCACATGCACAAACACACCTACTGACTCTACATAACACATATGTACTCACATGCACAAACACACCTACTGACTCTACATAACACATATGTACTCACATGCACAAACACACCTACTGACTCTACATAACACATATGCACACAGTTGCACAAACACACACACACTGACGCAACACAACACATATGCACACAGTTGCACAAACACACACACACTGACTCTACACAACACATATGCACACAGTTGCACAAACACACACACTGACTCTGCACAACACATATGCACACAGTTGCACAAACACACACACTGACTCTACACAACACATATGCACACAGTTGCACAAACACAAACACTGACTCTACACAACACATATGCACACAGTTGCACAAACACACACACTGACTCTGCACAACACATATGCACACAGTTGCACAAACACACACACTGACTCTACACAACATATATGCACACAGTTGCACAAACACACACACTGACTCAACACAACACATATGCACACAGTTGCAAAAACACACACACTGACTCTACACAACACATATGCACACAGTTGCACAAACACACACACACTGACTCTACACAACACATATGCACACAGTTGCACAAACACAAACACTGACTCTACACAGCACATATGCACACAGTTGCACAAACACACACACTGACTCTACACAACACATATGCACACAGTTGCACAAACACACACACTGACTCTACACAACATATATGCACACAGTTGCACAAACACACACACTGACTCAACACAACACATATGCACACAGTTGCACAAACACAAACACTGACTCTACTCAACACATATGCACACAGTTGCACAAACACACACACTGACTCTACACAACACATATGCACACAGTTGCACAAACACACACACTGACTCTACACAACACATATGCACACAGTTGCACAAACACACACACTGACTCAACACAACACATATGCACACAGTTGCACAAACACACACACTGACTCTACACAACACATATGCACACAGTTGCACAAACACACACACACTGACTCTACACAACACATATGCACACAGTTGCACAAACACACACACACTGACTCTACACAACACATATGCACACAGTTGCACAAACACACACACACACTGACTCTACACAACACATATGCACACAGTTGCACAAACACACACACACTGACTCTACACAACACATATGCACACAGTTGCACAAACACACACACACTGACTCTACACAACACATATGCACACAGTTGCACAAACACACACACACTGACTCTACACAACACATATGCACACAGTTGCACAAACACACACACACTGACTCTACACAACACATATGCACACAGTTGCACAAACACACACACTGACTCAACACAACACATATGCACACAGTTGCACAAACACACACACACTGACTCAACACAACACATATGCACACAGTTGCACAAACACACACACTGACTCTACACAACACACAGGCACACAGTTGCACAAACACACACACTGACTCAACACAACACATATGCACACAGTTGCACAAACACACACACTGACTCAACACAACACATATGCACACAGTTGCACAAACACACACACTGACTCTACACAACACATATGCACACAGTTGCACAAACACACACACACACTGACTCTACACAACACATATGCACACAGTTGCACAAACACACACACACTGACTCTACACAACACATATGCACACAGTTGCACAAACACACACACTGACTCAACACAACACATATGCACACAGTTGCACAAACACACACACTGACTCAACACAACACATATGCACACAGTTGCACAAACACACACACTGACTCTACA
Organism: Bombina bombina; assembly: GCF_027579735.1. Classification (NCBI taxonomy): domain Eukaryota; kingdom Metazoa; phylum Chordata; class Amphibia; order Anura; family Bombinatoridae; genus Bombina; species Bombina bombina. Next base: position 9,261,889 of record NC_069500.1, read on the forward strand.
CAACACATATGCACACAGTTGCACAAACACACACACTGACTCAACACAACACACACAGTTGCACACACACTGACTCAACACAACACATATGCACACAGTTGCACAAACACACACACTGACTCTACACAACACATATGCACACAGTTGCACAAACACAAACACTGACTCTACACAACACATATGCACACAGTTGCACAAACACACACACACTGACTCTACACAACACATATGCACACAGTTGCACAAACACACACACTGACTCTACACAACACATATGCACACAGTTGCACAAACACACACACACTGACTCTACACAACACATATGCACACAGTTGCACAAACACACACACTGACTCAACACAACACACATGCACACAGTTGCACAAACACACACACACTGACTCAACACAACACATATGCACACAGTTGCACAAACACACACACACTGACTCAACACAACACATATGCACACAGTTGCACAAACACACACACACTGACTCAACACAACACATATGCACACAGTTGCATAAACACACACACACACACTGACTCAACACAACACATATGCACACAGTTGCACAAACACACACACTGACTCAACACAACACATATGCACACAGTTGCACAAACACACACACACTGACTCAACACAACACATATGCACACAGTTGCACAAACACACACACACTGACTCAACACAACACATATGCACACAGTTGCACAAACACACACTGACTCAACCAACACATATGCACACAGTTGCAAAAACACACACACTGACTCTACACAACACATATGCACACAGTTGCACAAACACACACACACTGACTCTACACAACACATATGCACACAGTTGCACAAACACAAACACTGACTCTACACAACACATATGCACACAGTTGCACAAACACACACACTGACTCTACACAACACATATGCACACAGTTGCACAAACACACACACTGACTCTACACAACATATATGCACACAGTTGCACAAACACACACACTGACTCAACACAACACATATGCACACAGTTGCACAAACACAAACACTGACTCTACACAACACATATGCACACAGTTGCACAAACACACACACTGACTCTACACAACACATATGCACACAGTTGCACAAACACACACACTGACTCTACACAACACATATGCACACAGTTGCACAAACACACACACTGACTCAACACAACACATATGCACACAGTTGCACAAACACACACACTGACTCAACACAACACATATGCACACAGTTGCACAAACACACACACTGACTCTACACAACACATATGCACACAGTTGCACAAACACACACACACTGACTCTACACAACACATATGCACACAGTTGCACAAACACACACACACTGACTCTACACAACACATATGCACACAGTTGCACAAACACACACACACTGACTCTACACAACACATATGCACACAGTTGCACAAACACACACACACTGACTCTACACAACACATATGCACACAGTTGCACAAACACACACACACTGACTCTACACAACACATATGCACACAGTTGCACAAACACACACACACACTGACTCTACACAACACATATGCACACAGTTGCACAAACACACACACTGACTCAACACAACACATATGCACACAGTTGCACAAACACACACACACTGACTCAACACAACACATATGCACACAGTTGCACAAACACGCACACTGACTCTACACAACACACATGCACACAGTTGCACAAACACACACACTGACTCAACACAACACATATGCACACAGTTGCACAAACACACACACTGACTCTACACTACACATATGCACACAGTTGCACAAACACACACACACTGACTCTACACAACACATATGCACACAGTTGCACAAACACACACACTGACTCAACACAACACATATGCACACAGTTGCACAAACACACACTCTGACTCTACACAACACATATGCACACAGTTGCACAAACACACACACTGACTCAACACAACACACACAGTTGCACACACACTGACTCAACACAACACATATGCACACAGTTGCACAAACACACACACTGACTCTACACAACACATATGCACACAGTTGCACAAACACAAACACTGACTCTACACAACACATATGCACACAGTTGCACAAACACACACACTGACTCTACACAACACATATGCACACAGTTGCACAAACACACACACTGACTCAACACAACACACATGCACACAGTTGCACAAACACACACACACTGACTCAACACAACACATATGCACACAGTTGCACAAACACACACACACTGACTCAACACAACACATATGCACACAGTTGCACAAACACACACACACTGACTCAACACAACACATATGCACACAGTTGCACAAACACACACACACTGACTCAACACAACACATATGCACACAGTTGCATAAACACACACACACACTGACTCAACACAACACATATGCACACAGTTGCACAAACACACACACTGACTCAACACAACACATATGCACACAGTTGCACAAACACACACATACACACTGGGAGATATCTATTAAGCCGTCAACTGTGTTGCATTCGTCTGCATCAATACGCTCACCTAACATCGCCTAACATCGCTGCCGTGGATCTCAATACGCTCTCCTTATTTTTAAAAAAAGCCAGAAAAAAGATGCGCACCAAGTACGGGGAGATGAGCATTGCACTGTTGTTAACTAGCAGTCATCGATCTCGCGTCTATTTGGCTTTGTACCAACTTTATTTATGCCCTGTCATTAAATGCTGCCACTATACTAAAATGTTTAACCCCTATCCCGCCGCTCACCGACCCGCCGCAACATAAATAAACTTATTAACCCCTATTCTGCCGCTCCCTGACCCCGCCGCAACATAAAGTTATTAACCCCTATTCCGCCGCTCCCCGCCACCACCACCACCACTAAATAAACGTATTAACCCCTAAAACCTCTGGTCTCCCACATCACCACCACTAACTAAACCTATTAACCCCTAAACTGCGAGCCCCCCACATCGCCATAAACTTAATTAAGCTATTAACCCCTAAACCTAACAACCCGCTAACTTTAAATTAAAATTACAACATCCCTATCCTCAAATACATTTAAACTTACCTGTAGAATTAAAATAAACTATATTAAAATACTAATTATAACTATTATACTACAATTAAATTAAACAACCAATTAAATTAACTAAATTACATATTAAAAAACCCTACTCAAATTATTTAAATATACTATTAAACCTTATTAAAATTACTACATTACCAAAAAAAGTTACAAAAAAACAAACACTAAATTACGAAAAATAAAAAACCACATTATCAAAAATAAAATAGAATTACACATAATCTAATAGCCCTATCAAAATAAAAAGCACCCCCAAAATAAAAAAAAAACCCTAGCCTACAATAAACTACCAATGGCCCTTAAAAGGGCCTTTTGTGGGGCATTACCCCAAAGATATCAACTCTTTTACCTGTAAAAAAAAAAAAACACACCAAACAAACCCCCCAAATAAAATAACTTAAGCTCCCCATTGCCCTGAAAATGGCATTTATATGGGCATTGCCCTTAAAAGGGCATTTAGCTCTTTTACATGCCCAGATCCTAATCTAACTTACAGTTTTTGAAGTCCCGCTTGAAGGATCCATCCAGCCAGAGAAGTCATCATCCAGGTGGCAAGAAGTCTTTATCCAGGCGGCCTCTTCCATCTTCATCCAGCCGGAGAAGTCCTCATCCAGGCGGCAAGAAGTCTTCATCCAGACGGCATCTTCTATCTTCATCCATCCGGCGCAGAGTGGGTCCATCCTGAAGACATCCGGCATGGAGCATCCTCTTCATACGGTCGCCTCCGTACACTGGAACTTCAATACAAGTGATGTCATCCAAGATGGTGTCCCTTACATTCCTATTGGCTGAAAGATTTCAATCAGCTAATAGCATTAGAGCTGCTAAAATAAAATTGGCTGTTCCAATCAGCCAATAGGATTGAGCTCTAATCCTTCAAGCGGGACTTCAAGAACTGTAAGTGGATCGTTGAGGGGTTAGTGTTAGGTTTTTTAAGGGTTTTTTGGGTGGGTTTTATTTTTAGATTAGGGTCTGGGCATGTAAAAGAGTTAAATGCCATTTTAAGGGCAATGCCCATACAAATGCCCTTTTCAGGGCAATGGGGAGCTTAGGTTATTTTAGATTTTTTTTATGTGGGGGTTTGGTTGTTTCGGTGGTGGGTTTTACTGTTGGGGGGTGTTTGTATTTTTTTTACAGGTAAAAGAGCTGTGCAATTCAGCAGGGGGCAGAATTGCACAAACACACACACTGACTCTACAAAACACATAAGCACTCACTTGCACAAAAACACACAAACACTGACTATACACAACACAAATGCACTCAGTTGCACAAACACACAAAGACTGACTCTCAACACATATGCACTAACTTGCACAAACACACACACACACTGACTCTCTACACAACACATATGTACTCACTTGCACAAGCGCACACACCTCTGAGGGCTGATTGACACCCCATGAACTGCTTGTGCAATGCAATGCTTAATGCCAACAGTGTATGCTGAGCGGATCATGACGAACAGACATTTGGTAAATCTGCCCCTAAGAAAATATCTGTGTGCGTGCGAGAACGTTTATCTGTCTGAGATAGAATGTGTGTATATATGTGTTTGTGTGTGACAGATAGTGTGTCTTTGTGTGTGTGTCAGGGAGTGTGTGCATGTGTGTATGAGAGTGTTTATCTGTGTGTGAGAGAGAAAATGTGTAAGAGAGAGTGTGTGTGTATGTGTGTGAGAGAGAGAGAGGGTTTGTGTGAGAGAGTGGATAGCGTGTATGAGTGTGTGTGTCTATATGTGTGAGAGGGAGTATATGCGTGCATGCAAGAACGTTGTCTGAGACAGAGGGGCCGAATTATCAAGCTCCGAATGGAGCTTGATGCCCCTGTTTTCGCGCAAGTCTTCAGGCTCGCCGGAAACAGCAGTTATGAAGCAGCAGTCTAAAGACCACTGCTCCATAAGTTGTCCGCCTGATCTAAGGCTGCGGACATCAATCTGCCCGATCCTATACGATTGGACTGATTGACACCCCCTGCTAAGGGCCTATTGGCCGCAAATCTGCAGGGTGTGGTATTGCACAAGCAGTTCCCAAAAACTGCTAGTGCAATGATAAATGCCAACAGTGTATGCTATCGGCATTAATCGATGTGCGGCGGACATGATACGCTACATTGTATCATGTCCGCTCGCACTTTCATAAATCAGCCCCCATGTGTGTATATGTGTGTATGTAAGAGAGTGTTTATCTGTGTGTGAGCGAGAGATGGTTGTTTGTGAGAGGATGACTGTGTATGTGTATCAATGTGTGTGAGTATTAGATAGATAGATAGATAGATAGATAGATAGATAGATAGATAGATAGATGATATATAGATAGATAGATGATAGATAGATAGATAGATAGATAGATAGATAGATATAAAGAAAGATATTGTATAGATAGATAGATGTAAGATAGATAGATAGAAAGATAGATGAGAGATAGATAGTGTTACGGTATCACCAGATATCAAGGATTAATACCTGATGAAAGATGTCCTGAATATGGGATCAGCAACACACAAACCCAGTTAATTCCCCCCCCCCCAAACATGAGACCAAGCTCCATCTTGAGAGTAAAACAGAATGTGTTTTATTGATGGCTATATGCACAGTATTTATGCAGAACTCCCTTAGGAGACCAGATGGGGGGTTGGAAGAGATTAGATAGAGGGAAGATGCCCTTTTACAGGGTACAATAGAATTACATTATTTAACCAGATAAACAATTAAACACAAGAAAACAATGGAGTCCTTTTTCACACCTGGCAGTCTGAACTTTGGAGGTGATTAAACAATGTGAATGCTTATCACTTGAACTTTATTACAGTAAACAATAGCTGCTGCCAGGAAACCTGTCTTTAGAAAATAGCTTCTCAAAGCAAAACAAAGTTAACCTTTCCAGTACTGACAGAGGTGTCTGTCACACGGCTCCCTCCTGGTGGGACACTCCGGCAGACCCGACATGACCCTTTGGCGGGTCAACTTGGGGATGACCGGACTAGGAGGTGGTAGGCATGTCAGTTTGCTGGGACAATCCATCTGCATTCCCATTATGAGAGAGAATTCCTGTCCGTATAAATAAGGGTTCAACTTCTTCAGTGCCCAGACCAGGGCTAAACAGTCCTTCAAAATCTCATCGGCTTCTTTACGAGTTTTTTGTACCTGCTCTTTATAGGTATCCACAAGCCCTTCATACTGACGTAGATTGCCCTTGAGTTGCTGCACCTCACTATGAGCCAGCGTCAGCTTCTCCTCCAGTGTCGCTAAGTTTGTCTTTAATGTTTCATGTTCCACTCTGAAGCTGGTGTTTTCTGCGGTCTGTTGGTGCAGCTTATCTAGCAGAGATTTCCGTTCTAAACGCGCTTTTTCCTCTGCGCTCCTCTTCTCTCCCGCTAGCACTGTTACGTGATTGTTTAACGTGACCATTTCATCCACTACTTGACTCTTCTCCTTCATCAGCGCATTGAAACGGGACTTCCACGTATCAATGGCGGATAGAGATTTACTGAGCTCAGCGTCCTGGGGCTCAGCAGCAGGTGGGTCAGTCTCTGCGGCACGGATCTGGGCACAGGTAGTCACAGGGTTAACATTGGTGGGACCCATGGAAGCATAGGCAGAAACAAGGGGGGCCAAGTTATTTCCAAGGAGAACATCAGCAGGTAAGTCCTTCATGACCCCCACATTCACATGTCTAGCGCCCACTCCCCAATCCAAATGTACCCGGGCAACAGGTAGGCGTAACACAATGCCCCCTGCTACCCTCACGGCCACAGTGTCTCCGGTGTGCTGTTTCTCAGACATCAAGTTCTTTTGGAGCAAGGTCATGGTAGCACCAGTATCCTGTAGACCACTGACCTCCTTCCCATTTACTTTAA
>NC_069500.1:9278908-9331408 GCF_027579735.1 Bombina bombina
TGTGTGTATGTGTGTGTATATGTGTGTGTGTATATGTGTGTATATGTGTATGTGTGTGTATATGTGGGTATATGTGGGTATATGTGTGTATATGTGGGTATATGTGTGTATATGTGTGTGTGTATATGTGGGTATGTGTGTGTATGTGTGTGTATATGTGTGTATATGTGTATGTGTGTGTATATGTGTGTATATGTGTGTGTGTGTATATGTGTGTGTGTGTGTGTGTGTGTGTGTATATATATGTGTGTGTATGTGTGTATGTATGTGTGTGTGTGTATATGTGTGTGTGTATATATGTGTGTGTATATGTGATACTAATACAAGAGATAAAAATTCCACTATGTAAACTATTTAATTTCTATTTTTCTTCTAAAGACCCTATATCCACATATTTTTCTGCAGCAAATATTTCATTAATATTGAAAAAGGGAAAAAATCCAGAAGATCCGGCCTCGTATAGACTCATTAATTACAGATTATAAGCTTTTGACATCTATTAATTCAAAAAGGCTTGCTGTTCCGCTTGAGAACATTATCTATAGCTCCCCAATATCTTACTTATTGATTAACAACCTTCTTTCTGATAAAATCATTTTGAAGCGAGGAACACGGCAAGGGTGCCCTTTGTCACCTCTCCTGTTTAATATTGCACTTGAACCACTAGCTATTATATTAAGAGAGAAGATGACAGGTATTGTATTAGGTTCTCAGACATTAAGATTGTTACTTTATGCTGATGACCTATTGCTGTTCTTGAACAACACAAAGCAATCTATTCCTCTGATTTTGAGTTGCCTTCAAGAGTTTAGGCAGTTTTCTGGATATAGGGTTAACTATCAAAAAAGTGAATTGCTCTGGATAAAAAAAAATCGCCTGGTAGTCTACAAAAACATCCATTTAGTGTAGTAGAAGCTATTAAGTATTTAGGTATAGCAATTCATATAAACCCTAAAAAATGTTATAGTTTAAATTTCCTTCCATTATTAGATAGGATAAAATCCGATTTGGTATTATGGACTCCTTTTCCTCTTTCAATAACGGTTAATCTTATAAAAACAATTATTTTTCCATATGTGTGTATATGTGTGTGTGTGTAGAGACATTCACACCTGTCTGGCTGAGTATTTTTTCCTTTTGTACAATGTGTATGTGTGTGTGTGTATATATGTGTGAGTATATGTGTGTGTGTGTGTATGTGTGTGTGTGTGTATATATATGTGTATGTATGTGTATGTGTGTTTGTGTGTGTGTGTGTATGTGTGTATGTATGTGTATGTGTGTGTATATGTGTGTGTATATGTATGTGTGTGTGTATGTGTATGTGTGTGTATGTGTGTATATGTGTGTGTGTATATATGAAGCCATATTTTTATCAGATATACTGTAAGGTTACAACTCTGATGTAAAAAATTGACTTGAAACCCATATTCAATCCTCCCCCAATTCTGTAAATTACACAGGATGGGTCACAAAGTCAATTAAAAAGAAATGTTGTCAAAGTTATCTTGGAGGAAGAGCAGAGGTTTATAGCTTGAATTAGGATAGGACCATTGAACCATTTCAAAGGCAAAAACTTCAATAAGAGATGGTCAATCTATATTAGCTATATACTCAGTATATGAAATCAGATATGAGACACTTTTTCCTGATGAACATAGCTTTTGAATCTCACAGCCCTGCAGGGGGTAGCAAACAAGGGCTTGATGGTCCACAAAACCAGCATAAATCAGGGAATGTATGGAGACGACATTCTGGGCATAAAGCCAGATAAGCAAGTAAAATTCTGACTGCATAGTGATTAGCATAGACTTGTTAATTACCCCTGCCTGTGTATTGAAGCAATGAAAGTTTGACCAGCAAAAACACATTTTTTAAATTATACTCTTAAACCCATTGTTAAAATACAGCATAGAGGGGGCGGAGCGTGCGGGCGTGCTGAATGGCCGCACCAAACTAGAGCTCCTGCAGTGGTATTGGTGGGGCTTTCCCTCAGGCTTGCAAATATACTCCAGAGATGCCTGAAAACAGCTGCAAACTACAGAGGAAGAATCCGGAGGCCCTTTAATATATTTTCGGGGCTGCTGTTGGAGTGATTCAGCCATTACACGAACTGCAATAGAGGCCTCAACTGAAGCCTGCTCTCGCAGTAGGGAAATGGCTCACAGAAGACAGATGAAGGAGAAAGGTTACTTATACTGAACAGGAGACCTTTGGAGACTGATATTGATATCTTAAGGGTCCGGTAAGCTGCATCCCACAAATGCACATATGAGTAGTCCACGGCAGCCACCATCTTAAATCCTTACTACGATATGCCTTAACAAAAGAATAGTCCCATATTGCCCCAGGCTTTTAAAATAAAGATAACTTTACTCTTAATAGGGGCATGCTGTGCTCTACATGATAAATAAGGCTGTGCACTGATCGATCACATTGAAGCAGGGAAAATCACTATCTGCATAACTTTGGCCTATCAAATACAGATCGGTACACTTGTGGGACAGAACACTTTCTCTTTTACCTATACAAATATAGGATTATACCCTATTCGCCGGAATGGCGCATCACAGGAACAATAAAAGTGATAAGACCCTGAAGCTTAATACAGTCTCTGGTTCTGTGAATGCCTTTTTTAAAAGCACTGAACATAAAAAGAAAAAAGCTGATCAACCTCAGATCTACAGTGAAGATGAAGAGATGTCAGATAACCCTGATGCCATACAAACACCAGTGTCTCCCTCTAACTCACATCAAAATATAGAAGATGGCCCAGTTACACTTAAAGAGATGGAGGCTCTTATAAATCAGGTTAAATCATGACAGAGTGTGCCGCGCTAAAGAAAGATATTAATGAACTGGGTTACAGAGTTGAATCCCTGGAAGATAATAGGGAGGAGATTACCAAAGAAATATCTGACATGTCACATACTATAATGGAACAGCAAATACAGATCTCTGACCTGGAGAATAAAATAGATGACATAGAAGACAGGACAAGGAGGAACAACCTTCGTATACGTGGAGTTCCAGAATCTGTGAAGAATGATGACATACAGAACACCTACAAAACTTATTTCAATCCCTCGCTATCTCCAATCAAAGAGTGATTGATCCCATACCCCTTGAAAGAGCACATAGGTCTCTGCGACCCAAGTCCAGTGATAATCAACCTCCAAGGGATATAATTGTGTGTTTCTCGAGCTACAGAGACAAAGAAAAAGTATTCCAAATGTCAAGAGCATAGCCCACTTTTTCATATCTAGGCGCGAAAATTCAAGTTTACCAAGATCTATCAGCCAGAACGCTCCTACTAAAAAAAGAATTTGCTTCTTTCACTGCCCATCTTTGGTCTCTTAAAATCTCCTACAGATGGGGTTTTCCAGTATCCATACAAATGGTCAAAAACGGAAAATTCTTTGAATGCTTCTTTACAGGGGATATAGGTGACTTTTGTCAACATTTGGACATTCCTACTCCTGAAGTTATCCCTCCCCGCCTTCAAAACTCTCACCAAAGCCATAGAGAAGACTCTGGTCTGAAGTTCTCAATAGGCAAAAAATCCAAGAGTGATCGGAACAGCCAATAGAATGCGAGCTGAATCTGATTGGCTGATCGGATCAGCCAATCGGATTGAACTTGATTCTGATTGGCTGATTCCATCAGCCAATCAGAATTTTCCTACCTTAATTCCGATTGGTTGATCCTATCAGCCAATCGAAATTCGAGGGACGCCATCTTGGATGACGTCCCTTAAAGGAACCGTCATTCTTCAGTTGGACGTCGGAGGAAGAAGATTGATCCGCGCTGGAGGTCTTCACGATGGAGCCGTTCCTCATCGGATGAAGATAGAAGATGCCGCTTGGATCAAGATGGTTGCCGGTCTGGATCGCCTCTTCTTCCCGGATAGGATGAAGACTTTGGAGCCTCTTCTGGACCTCTTCAGCCGCAGGATTATGGATCGCCAGCCCCCGCTTGGGTTGGATGAAGATTTTGGAGCCAGGACCGATCGGTGATACCCGGCGAGGTGAAGATAAGGTAGGAAGATCTTCAGGGGCTTAGTGTTAGGTTTATTTAAGGGGGGTTTGTGGGTGGTGGGTTGTAATGTTGGGGGGGGTTGTTACAGTTGCCTCCAGGCTGGCTGGAAGTTGGACCGTAGAAAAGGATGCTCCTAGCGCTCCCCTACAAACATGAGTCAAAGCTGCAAGTTAGAGGGTCAGAATAGGTCTGATGGGCTGGAACACACAGCCTGGTTTTTATTGAGGTTACATGCAAAAAAGACACTCTCAGGGGGAGGCATAAAATCCCCCAATCACACATTTGATACGCCCTTTGACAGGCCACAACATTACTTCAGCAGATAACATTACACACAATAAAACAATGCAGTCCACCTTATCACTAGCAGTCTGATTAGACAATGGGAATGTTTTATCACTAAACTTAATTAGAGCTGATCCCAGCAAACTTGTATTTAGAATTGAACAAACTTAACTCTTAATGGCACACAATGAAAACGAATGCTTTTGTAACAGTGCTCCCTTTCTGTGGAACACTCTGCCTGCATGGCACTCGGTTCAGCAAGTCCTATTTACTGAACCAAGTGGGAGAACACCAGGGACAAGTTATTTTACAGGTCTGGGGACATAGTCTTAAAGGGGCATTGTTCATCAAAGTCACAATATGTCCCCAGACGGTTCTTAAAGGGCCATACACACCCAATAAAAGTTAATAGGTTTTCAGGGGCACAATCTTCCAGGGGCCATAGTCATGAGGAAGGAGGCTGGCAAATAGGCTTCTCCAAAATCCAGGGAAGCAGGGCAATTTTCCATTTAAAGGGCCAGTTACAAATAGCAGTTTGTAACATATCTCCCCTTTTGGAGGGAGACTAACCAGGCACCTGACCTTCTGTCGGTCAGTGCCTAAGTTAGTCTCGCAACCCACCCACAAATAAACGTTAGCAGCAAAGTATCCCCCCCACAATACGTAGTACTGGCCTGTAGGTTCCAGGTTGTAGGATGAAAGTGTAGCATCCTCGGCCTTCCTGGCGCAGCTGGGCAAATAGCTGATGGTACTTGGGGGGCAGAGGCCAGCGGCACTCTGCCCTGGTGCCAGCGCTTCTGCTGGGGTGAGGGGTTTGCAGGCCAGTCCTGTAACAAGGGGGTCTGTAGGGCAGAGGCCAGCAGAGCTCTGTCCTGATGCCAGATCTTCTGCTGGGGGAATTGGGGCATAGTCCTGCCTGGTGGCAAAGGGAACGTGGGGGTCAGTGGGGGTTAACATCTCCATTGTTAACCCTGGGCCCAAGTTAGGAGTTAGCTGGGGAGGGGGAGATTGGCTTACCTCCTCCTCCTGATACTCCGGTGGCCGTTGGGAAGGGAGGTCGATGCTCTCCGCTTCCTGTGGAACATGCTGCGGCTGGGGAGAGGGACCGGTTGTCTCCTCTCCCTGGAAGGCACACTACGGCTGGGGAGGGAGGTCGATGCTCTCCCCTCCCTGTAGCTGGGTCTGTCGCTGGGGATCTGGGCCGCCTGCCCAGCATCCCTGTAGGGCCGATAGAGAGACTGCGGTCCCATCTCCACCTGCCTGCTGGGGGTCCTCCCAGGACCAGTCTATGAGGCCTGCTGCCTCTGGTATCTCTGGTTGGGGAAGGATACTGGTTGTCTCTTCCCTCTGCACGGTATACTGCCGCTGGGGAGGGAGGTCGCTGCTCTCCTCTCCCTGTAACTCCGGCTGCCGCTGGGGAGGGAGGTCGTTGCTCTCCGCTCCCTGTAACTCACTTTCTCGCTGGAGACCAGGTGTCCATACCCTCAAACTCCACAGTTGGCGCTCAAAGGCTCGTGCCGCTTTGTTCTCCGTATCCAATTCCCGGATGATGCGACTGACTACCTCCTGCGCAGGGTCTGGACCATATCGGACTAGCCGCCTCTTTACCTCTGGAACGAAATCCGCGCCCTCATAGCGACGGATCCGGTTGAGGTGCTCTTCACAGGGTTCTGACCAGTATCTTGTCAGCTCCATGCTGCTGTAGGTAGGGACGCTGCGCAGTGGCTAGCGTTGCCCTCAATAACTCTCCTATGATACCAGTGCTGTTGGGGTGCTGCTCCTTGCGCTAGGACGCTATCCCACCGCTGCCGCCAAATGTTACGGTTGCCTCCAGGCTGGCTGGAAGTTGGACCGTAGAAAAGGATGCTCCTAGCGCTCCCCTACAAACATGAGTCAAAGCTGCAAGTTAGAGGGTCAGAATAGGTCTGATGTGCTGGAACACACAGCCTGGTTTTTATTGAGGTTACATGCAAAAAAGACACTCTCAGGGGGAGGCATAAAATCCCCCAATCACACATTTGATACGCCCTTTGACAGGCCACAACATTACTTCAGCAGATAACATTACACACAATAAAACAATGCAGTCCACCTTATCACTAGCAGTCTGATTAGACAATGGGAATGTTTTATCACTAAACTTAATTAGAGCTGATCCCAGCAAACTTGTATTTAGAATTGAACAAACTTAACTCTTAATGGCACACAATGAAAACGAATGTTTTTGTAACAGTGCTCCCTTTCTGTGGAACACTCTGCCTGCATGGCACTCGGTTCAGCAAGTCCTATTTACTGAACCAAGTGGGAGAACGCCAGGGACAAGTTATTTTACAGGTCTGGGGACATAGTCTTAAAGGGGCATTGTTCATCAAAGTCACAATATGTCCCCAGACGGTTCTAAAAGGGCCATACACACCCAATAAAAGTTAATAGGTTTTCAGGGGCACAATCTTCCAGGGGCCATAGTCATGAGGAAGGAGGCTGGCAAATAGGCTTCTCCAAAATCCAAGGAAGCAGGGCAATTTTCCATTTAAAGGGCCAGTTACAAATAGCAGTTTGTAACAGGGGTATTGTATGTTTTTTTTACAGGCAAAAGAGCTGAATTCTTTGGGGCATGCCCCACAAAAGGTCCTTTTAAGGGCTGGTAAGGTAAAAGAGCTTTGAACTTTTTTAATTTAGAATAGGGTAGGGCATTTTTTTATTTTGGGGGGCTTTGTTATTTTATTAGGGGGCTTAGAGTAGGTGTAATTAGTTTAAAATTGTTGTAATATTTTTCTGATGTTTGTAAATATTTTTTTATTTTTTGTAACTTAGTTCTTTTTTATTTTTTTGTACTTTAGTTAGTTTATTTCATTGTATTTATTTGTAGATATTGTATTTAATTAATTTATTGATAGTGTAGTGTTAGGTTTAATTGTAGGTAATTGTAGATATTTTATTTAATTAATTTATTGATAGTGTAGTGTTAGGTTTAATTGTAGGTAATTGTAGGTATTTTATTTAATTAATTTATTGATAGTGTAGTGTTAGGTTTAATTGTAACTTAGGTTAGGATTTATTTTACAGGTAATTTTGTAATTATTTTAACTATTTTAGCTATTAAATAGTTCTTAACTATTTAATAGCTATTGTACCTGGTTAAAATAAATACAAAGTTACCTGTAAAATAAATATAAATCCTAAAATAGCTATAATATAATTAGAATTTATATTGTAGCTATATTAGGGTTTATTTTACAGGTAAGTATTTAGCTTTAAATAGAAATAATTTATTTAATAAGAGTTAATTTATTTCGTTAGATTTAAATTATATTTAACTTAGGGGGGTGTTAGTGTTAGTGTTAGACTTAGCTTTAGGGGTTAATCCATTTATTACAGTAGCAGCGAGATTCGGTTGGCAGATTAGGGGTTAATAATTGAAGTTAGGTGTCGGTGATGTTAGGGAGGGCAGATTAGGGGTTAATACTATTTATTATAGGGTTATTGAGGCGGGAGTGAGGCGGATTAGGGGTTAATAACTTTATTATAGTAGCGGTGCGGTCCGCTCGGCAGATTAGGGGTTAATAAGTGTAGGCAGATGGAGGCGACGTTGAGGGGGGCAGATTAGGGGTTAATAAATATAATATAGGGGTCGGCGGTGTTAGGGGCAGCAGATTAGGGGTACATAGCTATAATGTAGGTGGCGGTGGTGTACGGAGCGGCAGATTAGGGGTTAATAATAATATGCAGGGGTCAGCGATAGCGGGGGCGGCAGAATAGGGGTTAATAAGTGTAAGGTTAGGGGTGTTTAGACTCTGGGTACATGTTAGAGTGTTTCCCCATAGAAAACAATGGGGCTGCATTAGGAGCTGAACGCGGCTTTTTTGCAGGTGTTAGGTTTTTTTTCAGCTCAAACAGCCCCATTGTTTCCTATGGGGGAATCGTGCACGAGCACGTTTTTGAAGCTGGCCGCGTCCGTAAGCACCGCTGGTATCGAGAGTTGCCGTGGCGGTAAATTATGCTCTATGCTCCTTTTTTGGAGCCTAACGCACTGAAAACCCAGCCATTCTGTGAACTCTAAATACCAGCGGTATTTAAAAGGTGCGTGGGAAAAAAAGCTTGCGTAGCTAACGCACCCCTTTGGCCACAGAACTCTAAATCTAGGCGATAGTTTTTAAGGATATGACTCACTTGACTAGATTTTACTTGTTCATACCCATAAGAACACTAGTAGTTACAAACATATGACAGGACTCCAGCATCCCAGTCAGTTCAAAATATCCACGCAAAATGTAAAGGGCTTTCTCTCCCCTCAAAAGCGTTCAATAGCCTTCCATGATTTTTATAAAAACCTTTTCCCACTTAATGGTAGATAACAGTTTTAAGACATCCTTAGAATCCCGAAGATATGATGGGAGACAAATAACATAAGGCTGCAGGAAAGAGTCTATATACTGTGATAAATTAGCTGTCAGAGACTATAGGTCTGCCAGGGGGGTCTTCTAAAGACTTGTGAATCTTAGGCAAACAATATAGCAGAGGAATTTTGGGGAATTTAGGCAACAATAAATTCCACTATTTATCATTCAGTATTCCTAAACTCTTTGCTCCACTCAACAATGTGGTCAATTCTTTTGCAAATTTGTCTTTAGTTATTTTCTCATATGTTATATTATTAACTAGAATATTTTTACACATATTTAAGTATTTAGCTTTGTCTAAGATCACAATGCCACCTCCCATATCGGCAGGTTTTATTACCACTTATTTTCCAAATCTTTAATCAAGTCTTTTTGTTTCTTTGATAGATTGAATATTACATTGTTTATATCTTTGTCCGTCAAGTTTTCAATATCATGTACCACTAGTTTTTCAAAAGTTTTTATAACTGACTTACTTTGTTTAGGATAAAAATGTGATTTTTTTCCTAAGATTTGTATGTCAATATAAATTGCTGGCCGTTTCATTCTTTTGCTATGTGCATTCAGCACCTGATTCTATAAACCCTCTTTTAACTGTTAACGATTTAATGAATTTTTGGGCATCTATATAAGTTTGGAATCTAATTTTCTAGTGGGAGCATATGATAACCCTTTCTTTAGAATACTTTCTTCTGGTTCAGTAAGGGTGATTTTACTCAGATGAAATATTCCATTATTTTCCCTTTTTTACTACTGTTTTTTGTTTTTTGATTTTTTGTGAGCCTCTACATTTCCTCCCTCGGAGGCTCTTCTTTTTCTTGTTGCCTTTTCTTTTTGGGATTTCATTTTTGTTTCTATTTTTTGACCCTGTGATAAAAAAAGAAGAAGTAGTGAATGATGGTAGAGCAGGGGGATTTGAGATGTTTTTTTTTTTAGGGTTATTATATCTATTATTTGTAGTTCCCTTATGTCCATTTGACGTACTTGGGCCCTCACTATGTATTGTATTCTCTTGTAATGGGGCAAATCTATTATATGTAGCTACCGATTAGTAGGTCTTATTGGTCCTATTTTCCACGTTATGTTGTCCTTTTCTGGGTGTCTCCCACCTTTTTTCTTATTATTATTTTCTTTATTATTATTATATGGTCTATGTTCCCTATTTCCCCAGTGAAATCTATTTGGATAATTAGAACCAGGCATTCTATTTTGTGAATTGTTCTGATTATTTCGTACACCTTGATTTTTAGGGGGTTACTTTCAGTAGGTTTCTGTATCTCATTTTCATCTGCTCTCCATCGGTGAGAGATATATTTTTCTACATCTGGATTTTTTTCATGCTCCAGATAATTTCAAAGAGCGTTGTCTCTTTTCTCTTACCGCTCCTGCTGATTGCACGCTAACTGCTTTATTGTCACGGACATTGGTGAAGCGATATGATGAACTTTATTGTTTGTACTTTTGTTTGATATGAATTATGTTTTTTAGAGTGTGAATTTTATGTAATTGTATGTAATAATATGTTATTATTATGAGTGTGAACTTAATGCATTGTTTATACTGATACTACATTGACACATTAATTATTTATGGACTTAATTGTGTGGATTTAGCAACTTAATGTAAGATCAAACAACTGATTAATTGTGAAACAAAATTTGTGGTTGATACGCTTAAGTGAACATGCAATTTGATATACATAGGTCGCACTAGTAGACCGCTAAGGAAACGTATATATGAACAGATTTCTAATATCAAACGTGGTTTTCAAAAACATTCTGTATGTCACCATTTCGATCAGGTACGTGGAAGAGGAATATCTGATATCTGTCGATCCATGGGATAGAACACACTGGACTCACAAGAATATTTGGCGACAGACATAAAAGACTAAACCAGCGAGAAACCTTCTGGATAGTAACTTTAAATACTTTAAAACAAATAGGTGACCCTATACGGACCTTACAGTAATTTACACAAAAAAAACAGGTACCATAGTGTTTGAGGAAGTGGTTTCTGAGGCTTTATCATACGTGTATTGTTGTAATTTC
This sequence comes from Bombina bombina, assembly GCF_027579735.1. Lineage (NCBI taxonomy): Eukaryota > Metazoa > Chordata > Amphibia > Anura > Bombinatoridae > Bombina > Bombina bombina. The sequence goes on from NC_069500.1 coordinate 9,289,683, forward strand.
CTGGAGATATTGATGCAGAGCTTAATAACATTATAAACAGCTTTTTAACCTCTTTATTGCCAGAGCTCAGTATTCACAGCTATGTTCAGCTTCTCACACTACATTTACTATACAGTAGGGGGCAGTGTCTGTAGTGAGTAGGAAGTATACGAGCAGCGTATGTTACCTACATTTATTACTGCACAAGGATCTTTACCTCCTGCCCTTGTACAACCGATAGCTGAAACACAAAATATTTATTTCCATGATTCAGGCCCCCATATTCAAAGCATCAATGTTTTCTGAAAAAGGAGGCAGACAACAACATATCCCATAGGATATAATAGATGCACTATGTCAGCAAAACATCGCCAACATTGCCACTTGTCGGCACTTTCTGCGAGCGGGAGGCATATATGAAGTGTTCCTACACAGCACAGCAGTGCGCTTACTGAAACCAAACACAGTTTCTGTGTAGGAACACTTAATATAATGCCTGTGTGATCTTACTGTAAGTACACCTACACTACCTGCCTCACATTGCCTTCTCAGTGACAAAACAAACATGGCTGACACCCTCTACCTAACCGGCAGGGCAGCCCTTGGAATATATCACACTACTGGTAGTGATGTCACCTAAAATTTTGCGTTCGCGAACGGTAGACGCGAACTTCCACAACTGTTCGCGAACGGGCGAACCGGCGAACCGCCATAGACTTCAATAGGCAGATGAATTTTAAAACCCACAGGGACTCTTTCTGGCCACAATAGTGATGGAAAAGTTGTTTCAAGGGAACTAACACTTGGACTGTGGCATGCCGGAGGGGGATCCATGGCAAAACTCCCATGGAAAATTACATAGTTGATGCAGAGTCTGGTTTTAAGCCATAAAGGGCATAAATCACCTAGCATTCCTAAATTGTTTGGAATAACGTGCTTTAAAACATCAGGTATGATGTTGTATCGATCAGGTAGTGTAAGGGTTACGCCCGCTTCACAGTGACAGACCAAACTCCCCGTTTAAAGGGACAGTCTACACCAGAATTTTTATTGTTTTAAAAGATAGATAATCCCTTTATTACCCATTTCCCAGTTTTGCATAACTAACATATTTATAATAATATACTTTTAACCTCTGTGATTATCTTGTATCTGCAAACTGCCCCTTTTTTCAGTTCTTTTGACAGACTTGCAGTCTAGCCAATCAGTGCCTGCTCCCAGATAACTTCTCGTGCACGAGCACAGTGTTATCTATATGAAATACGTGAACTAACACCCTCTAGTGGTGAAAAACTGTTAAAATGCAATCTGAAAGAGGTGGGCTTCAAGGTCTAAGAAATTAGCATATGAACCTCCTAGGTTAAGCTTTCAACTAAGAATACCAAGAGAACAAAGCAAAATTGGTGATAAAAGTACATTGGAAAATTGTTTAAAATCACATTCTCCATCTGAATCATAGACTGTCCCCGCAAACAACCGCAAACAGTCCATTTGCACAACCGCAAACTCCCCATTTGCACAAGGTTGGATACCAAGCTAGCCATGTCCCGTTCCTTGTCCTCACTGATGTCATTGAAGGTCTCTTCCTCCACCCAGCCACGTACAACACCAAGGGTCCCCGAAAGGTGACAACAACCCCCCTGGGACGCCTGCTGTGTTTGGTCTTCCACCTCCTCAAAGTCACCTTCCTCCTCTTACTCCTCTTCTTCAGACTCCTCTCTCTGCATTGCCTCTCTCTGCGTTATTATAAGGTGTGTTAGGTAGTACTATTCCTATCAGTTTAATCCCTGTTACGTCCCCTATCAGGGGATGTGTATATGGCATCGATTTTAGGAACCGGGAGATGGAAAAAGATGCTTGGTCGCTCCTCCTACTTCAAATTTGGGGCACTGCGCGTGCAATCTAATGTGCCACCAGATAGGAGTGGTGTGTTAAGTAGTTCTATTCTTATCAGTTTAATCCCTGTTACGTCCCCTATCAGGGGACGTGTATATGGCATCGATTTTAGGAACCGGGAGATGGAAAAAGATGCTTGGTCGGACCTCCTACTTCAAATTTGGGGCACTGCGTGTGCAATCTAATGTGCCACCAGATAGGAGTGGTGTGGTAAGTAGTACTATTCCTATCAGTTTAATCCCTGTTATGTGCCTTTTTTTTGGTTTGGTTTTTGAAGCCACAGTGCAGCACCAGAGGCCAGAAAAATTAGGCATGTACACATGCCTGAAAAATTAGGTATTGTTGCAGCCGCTGCTGTAGCAGCGGCCAGAAAAATTGATGTTTGTTTCCCAGGCAGAAAGTGCCCTAAAACATTGCGGCTTGAACCCTAGTTGGTGGCGGATAAGTCACGCAAGTCATCCGGCATTCAGAGATAAAATACAGCAGCATGTGGACCATTTTTAGCCCAAGGCAGCTCATCTCATCAGGCCTTTTTTAGTCGAATGTATCGCCCACTGTCAGTCTCTTCGGGATCCATCCCTCATTCATCTTAATAAAGGTGAGGTAATCTAGACTTTTTTGACCTAGGCGACTTCTCTTCTCAGTGACAATACCTCCTGCTGCACTGAAGGTCCTTTCTGACAGGACACATGAAGCGGGGCAGGCCAGAAGTTCTATCGTAAATTGGGATTGCTCAGGCCACAGGTCAAGCTTGCACACCCAGTAGTCAAGGGGTTCATCGCTCCTCAGAGTGTCGATATCTGCAGGTAAGGCGAGGTAGTCTGCTACCTGTCGGTCGAGTCATTCTCTGAGGGTGGACCCCGAAGGGCTGTGGTGATAAGTAGGACTTAAAAAGCTCCGCATGTCCACCATCAACAAAACGTCTGTACAGCGTCCTGTCCTTGCCGGCGTGGTTGTGGGAGGAGGAGGATTACTTTCACCTCTTCCCCTGTTAGATTCCCATTGTGCTGTGACATCACCCTTATACGCTGTGTAAAGCATACTTTTTAATTTATTTTGGAACTGCTGCATCCTTTCCGACTTGCGGGAATTCGGTAACATTTCAGGAACTTTATGCTTATACCGGTGGTCTAGTAGCGTGGACACCCAGTACAGGTCGTTCTCCTTCAGCCTTTTTATACGAGGGTCCCTCAACAGGCACGACAGCATGAAAGACCCCATTTGCACAAGGTTGGATGCCGAGCTACTCATGTCCCGTTCCTCGTCCTCAGCGATCTCACTGAAGGTATGATTTTCCCCCCAGCCACGTACAACACCACGGGTACCAGATGTGGTTGGTCTTCCTCCTCCTCCTCAAAGCCACATTCCTCCTCTGACTCCTCTTCCTCACAATCCTCTTCCAGCGTTGCCGCAGGTCCAGCAAGCGATGCTGATAAGGCTGTTTCTGGTGGTGATGGTGACCACAACTCTTCCTCTTAATCTTCATCTACGGCCTGATCCAACACTCTTCGCAGGGCACGCTCCAGGAAGAAAACAAATGGTATGATGTCGCTGATGGTGCCTTCGGTGCGACTGACTCGGTTTTTCACCTCTTCAAAAGGACGCATGAGCCTACAGGCATTGCGCATGAGCATCCAGTAACATGGCAATAAAATTCCCAGCTCCGCAGAGACTGTCCTAGCACCCCGGTCATACAAATAGTCGTTAACAGCTTTTTCTTGTTGGAGCAGGCGGTCGAACATTAGGAGTGTTGAATTCCAACGTGTCGGGCTGTCGCAAATCAAGCGCCTCACTGGCATGTTGTTTCGCCGCTGGATATCTGAAAAGTGCGCCATGGCCGTGTAGGAACGCCTGAAATGGCCACACACCTTCCTGGCCTGCTTCAGGACGTCCTGTAAGCCTGGGTACTTATGCATAAAGTGTTTTACGATCAGATTACACACATGTGCCATGCACGACACATGTGTCAACTTGCCCAAATTCAATGCCGCCACCAAATTTCTTCCGTTGTCACAAACCACTTTGCCGATCTCCAGTTGGTGCGGAGGCAGCCACTGATCCACCTGTGCGTTCAGGGTGGACAGAAGTGCTGGTTTGGTGTGACTCTCTGCTTTCAGGCAAGTCAACCCCAAGACGGCGTGACACTGCCATATACGGGATGTGGAATAGTACCTGGGGAGCTGGGGGTGTGCCGTTGATGTGGAGCAAGACGCAGCAGCAGAAGAGGACTCAGCCGAGGAGGTTATGGAAGAGGATGGAGTAGGAGGAGTAGAGGAGGTGGCAGCAGGTCTGCCTGCAAGTCGTGGCGGTGTCACCAACTCCTCTGCAGAGCCATGCATTCCATGCTTGGCAGCCGTCAGCAGGTTTACCCAATGCGCAGTGTAGGTGATATACCTGCCCTGACCATGCTTTGCAGACCAGGTATCAGTGGTCAGATGGACCCTTGCCCCAACACTGTGTGCCAGACATGCCATTACTTCCTTTTGCACAATCGAGTACAGGTTGGGGATTGCCTTTTGTTCAAAGAAATTTCGGCCGGGTACCTTCCACTGCGGTGTCCCAATAGCTACAAATTTTTTGAACGCCTCAGACTCCACCAGCTTGTATGGTAAAAGCTGGCAGGCTAAGAGTTCAGACAAGCCAGCTGTCAGATGCCGGGCAAGGGGGTGACTTTGTGACATTGGCTTCTAACGCTCAAACATGTCCTTGACAGACACCTGACTGTGGGCAGATGAGCAGGAACTGCTCAAGGCAAGACACGTAGTGGCGGATGGTTGAGAGGAGGCAAGGAGGACAGCAGTGGTTGACGTGGCTGAAGATGCTGGACCAGGAGGAGGATGGCGGCTTTGAGTTTGTGTGCTGCTTGTACTCATGTGTTGATCCCATAGGCATTTGTGATGTGTGATCATGTGCCTTCGCAAAGCAGTTGTACCTAGGTGGGTGTTGGACTTCCCACGACTAAGCTCTGCAATGACGGTATTCTGGTGGTGGCAACAGCATGCGTTGATTGGCGTGCTGTCTGGCTGACCCCGGGTGCCGATGCATGCTGTCTGACTGTGCCACTAGCTCCTTGCGACGACCTCCCCCTGCTTCCAACTCGTCTCCTCCTCCTCTCTGTCTCCCCATCTGAACTTTCCCCCTCTTCTTCTTCTCTTCTAGCGGGGACCCACTTGACATCCACGGACGCATCGTCATCATCAACCGCTTCACTTGTATCTGACAAATCAACAACGGAAGCATCAGCGGGTACAACATCATCATCATCATCACATCGTACGTCCATGTCTGTAATGCTGCCTGACTGAGACATATCACTGTTATCTACATCCTCTGGCAATAATGGTTGCGCATCAGTATCACTCATTTCTTCCAACTGATGTGTAAATAACTCCTCTGACAGATCAAGTGAAGCGGCTGTGGTGCTAGTGTTGGTGGTGGCGGCAGGCGGGCGAGTGGTAACTTGAGAGGTGCCCGAAGCTAAGCTGGAGGAGGATGGTGCGTCAAGGTTCAGAGCGGAAGCTGTAGTAGATTGGGTGTCCTGTGTTAGCCAGTCAACTATGTCCTCAGAACTGTTCGAGTTCGGGGTACGTGGCCTCTGAACACTGGGCATTATTCTAGGGCCAAAGGGAATCACAGCACCATGAACACGACGGCCCCTGCGGGGTGGCCTGCCTCTGCCTGTCATTTTTTTTTCGATTAGTGGTACTATGCATGCAAGCTACTGTGACAACAGATATGAGTGGCACTGTGCACTGGCAGAAGTTGGCAGAGTAGACGCTGTAGGCCTGACACACATGCTTGCAGACAACTAACTGCTATTCAATCTATTACAGTCAAAATTGTATTTTTTTTTTAAATCTACACTACTGTTACACCAGATATGAGTTGCACTGGGGTGACACTGTGCCCTGGCAGGCACTAAAACGCACACGTGTGAAGGAAACTGACTGCTATTATTTCACAGTCAAAAAAGTGTTGTTTTTTTTTAAATGTACACTACTGTTACACCAGATATGAGTTGCACTGGGGTGACACTGTGCCCTGGCAGGCACTGAAACGCACACGTGTGAAGGAAACTGACTGCTATTATTTCACAGTCAAAAAAGTGTTGTTTTTTTCTAAATGTACACTACTGTTACACCAGATATGAGTTGCACTGGGGTGACACTGTGCCCTGGCAGGCAGGCACTGAAACGCACACGTGTGAAGGAAACTGACACTGTTATTATTTCACAGTCAAAAAAGTGTTTTTTTTTTTTTTTAAATGTACACTACAATTGCAGGCAACTGCAATTAGATTACACAGGGAAAAAAAAAGCAGACTGATGTTCTAGCCCTAAAAAGGGCTTTTTGGGGTGCTGTCCTTACAGTAGAGATCAGATGAGTCCTTCAGGACTGTAGTGGACACTGAATACACTAGCCTAGCTATCGATTTCCCTATTAAATCAGCAGCAGCTACACTGTCCCTCCTCTCACTAAGAATGCAGCTTCCGAATGAATCTAAAATGGATGCTGTCCAGGAGGTAGGAGGTTCTGGGAGGGAGGGTCTGCTGCTGATTGGCTGGAATGTGCCTTCTGACTGTGAGGTACAGGGTCAAAGTTTGACTCAATGATAACGAATAGGGGGCGGATCGAACATCGCATATGTTCGCCCGCCGCGGCGAACGCGAACATGCTATGTTCGCCGGGAACTATTCGCCGGCGAACTATTCGCGACATCCCTAGTCAGCAATAAAAGGAAATCCTGTAATATAGCAGTTCAGGGGTAAACCAATAGAATGGTCCAGGAAGAGGCAGGAGTCAGCAACAAAAGGAAATCCAGTAATATAACAGTTCAGGGGTTAAGCAGGCAAAGTGGTCAGACAGGCAGAGTTCAGCAACAGTATAACAATCCAGTACTTTAGGGGTTAAGCAAGCAGAGAAGTCAGACAGGTAGAGTTCAGCAACGTTAAGGCAATCCAGCACTTTAGGGTTAAAGAAGCAGAGTAGTCAGACAGGCAGAGTTCAGTAACGTTATAGCAATCCAGCACTTTAGGGTTAAACAAGCAGAGTAGTCAGACAGGCAGAGTTCAGTAACGTTATAGCAATCCAGCACTTTAGGGTTAAACAAGCAGAGTAGTCAGACAGGCAGAGTTCAGTAACGTTATAGCAATCCAGCACTTTAGGGTTAAACAAGCAGTGTAGTCAGAGTTCAGTAACGATGGGTAAGGAAGTGAAAATTGGTAGAAGGCCAAGAAGGAAGTGGGAAAAAATTGTGTAATGAAGAAATCACAGAATAAACGTTGAGTTACATATTCCCTGAATGACCCACCCCTTGTTTACAGCTATATACAGTAATATAGGAATAATATTGGAGATTAAGAGTTAAGCACTGACCCAAATATGAAGTTACCACTAACCACAGTATCCATCGCTCTGGTGCTCCTGGCACTCATGTGTTGCGCTGATACCAAGGTATGGAACAAGAGGTGTGGGGAAAGAGTGGGCAAACTGTTAGGGGTTCAAGTAAAACGTGAGCGATTTGCAAAGGTGATAACTGAAAATGGTGTGGGTGGGTGATCTGTAAGGGGTGATAATCTATGTGGGGTGCATTAGAGGGTGGGTGTTGTGTAAGCAGCGGTGATCTATGAGGGGTGCACGGAGAGGGTGGGTTATCAGTCAGGGATGATAATCTATGAGGGATGCAGGGAAAAGGTGGGTGATCTGTAGGGGGTGATTATCTATAATGGGTGCAGGGAGGGGGTGGGGGATGTGTAAGGGGTGATGATCTATAATGGGTGCAGGGAGGGGGTGGATGATGTGTAAGGGGTGATGATCTATGACGGGTGTAGGAGGGGGTGGGTGATGTGCAAGGGGTGATGATCTATGAGGGGTGCAGGGAGAGGGTGGCTGATCTGTAAGGGGTGATGATCTATGAGGGGTACAAGAGAGGGTGAGTGATCAGTAAGGGGTGATGATCTATGACGGTGCAGGAGAGGGCGGGTGATGTTTAAGGAGTGATGATCTATGAGGGGTGAAGGAGAGGGTGGGTGATATATAAGAGATTATGATCTATGAGGGGTGAAGGAGAGGGTGGGTGATCAGTAAGGGGTGATGATCTATGAGGGGTACAGGAGAGGGTGAGTTATCTGTAAGGGGTGATGATCTATGTGGGGGGCAGGAGAGGGTGAGTGATCTGTAAGTAGTGATGATCTGTGAGGGGTACAGGAGAGGGTGAGTTATCTGTAAGGGGTGATGTGTAAGGGGTGATGATCTATGAGGGGTACAGGAGAGGGTGAGTTATCTGTAAGGGGTGATGTGTAAGGGGTGATGATCTATGAGGGGTACAGGAGAGGGTGAGTTATCTGTAAGGGGTGATGTGTAAGGGGTGATGATCTATGAGGGGTACAGGAGAGGGTGAGTTATCTGTAAGGGGTGATGATCTGTGAGGGGTGCAGGTAGAGGGTGGGTGATCTGTAAGGAGTGATGATCTATGAGGGGTGTAGAAGAGGGTGGGTGATGTGTCAGGAGTGATGATCTATGAGGGGTGTAGGAGAGGGTGGGTGATGTGTCAGGAGTGATGATCTATGAGGGGTGTAGGAGAGGGTGGGTGATGTGTAAGGAGTGATGATCTATGAGGGGTGTAGGAGAGGGTGGGTGATATGTAAGGGATGATGATCTATGAGGGGTGTAGGAGAGGGTGGGTGATATGTAAGGGATGATGATCTATGAGGGGTGTAGGAGAGGGTGGGTGATGTGTAAGGAGTGATGATCTATGAGGGGTGTAGGAGAGGGTGGGTGATGTGTCAGGAGTGATGATCTATGAGGGTGCAGGAGAGGGCGGGTGATGTGTATGGGGTGATGATCTATGTGGGGGGCAGGAGAGGGTGAGTGATCTGTAAGGGGTGATGATCTGTGAGGGGTGCAGGGAGAGGGTGGGTGATCTGTAAGGGATGATGATCTATGAGGTGTACAGGATGGGGTGGGTGATGTGTCAGGAGTGATGATCTATGAGGGGTGTAGAAGAGGGTGGGTGATGTGTCAGGAGTGATGATCTATGAGGGGTGTAGAAGAGGGTGGGTGATGTGTAAGGAGTGATGATCTATGAGGGGTGTAGGAGAGGGTGGGTGATGTGTCAGGAGTGATGATCTATGAGGGGTGTAGAAGAGGGTGGGTGATGTGTCAGGAGTGATGATCTATGAGGGGTGTAGGAGAGGGTGGGTGATGTGTCATGAGTGATGATCTATTAGGGGTGTAGGAGAGGGTGGGTGATGTGTAAGGGGTGATGATCTATGAGGGGTGTAGAAGAGGGTGGATGATGTGTCAGGAGTGATGATCTATGAGGGGTGTAGAAGAGGGTGGGTGATGTGTAAGGAGTGATGATCTATGAGGGGTGTAGGAGAGGGTGGGTGATGTGTCAGGAGTGATGATCTATGAGGGGTGTAGAAGAGGGTGGGTGATGTGTCATGAGTGATGATATATGAGGGGTGAAGGAGAGTGATCTGTAAGGGGTGATGATCTATGAGGGGTGTAGAAGAGGGTGGGTGATGTGTAAGGGGGTATGATCTATGAGGGGTGTAGGAGAGGGTGGGTGATGTGTAAGGGGGTATGATCTATGAGGGGTGTAGAAGAGAGTGGGTGATCTGTAAGGGGTGATGATCTATGAGGGGTGTAGCAGAGGGTGAGTGATGTGTCAGGAGTGATGATCTATGAGGGGTGTAGAAGAGGGTGGGTGATGTGTAAGGAGTGATGATCTATGAGGGGTGTAGAAGAGGGTGGGTGATATGTAAGGGATGATGATCTATGAGGTGTACAGGATAGGGTGGGTGATGTGTCAGGAGTGATGATCTATGAGGGGTGTAGAAGAGGGTGGGTGATGTGTCAGGAGTGATGATCTATGAGGGGTGTAGAAGAGGGTGGGTGATATGTAAGGGATGATGATCTGTGAGGTGTGTAGAAGAGAGTGGGTGATCTGTAAGGGGTGATGATCTATGAGGTGTACAGGATAGGGTGGGTGATGTGTCAGGAGTGATGATTGTTACAAACTGCTGTTTGTAACTGGCCCTTTAAATGAAAAATTGCCCTGCTTCCCTGGATTTTGGAGAAGCCTATTTGCCAGCCTCCTTCCACATGACTGTGGCCCCTGGAAGATTGTGCCCCTGAGGACATATTGACTTTTGTTGGGTGTGTGTGGCCCTTTAAGAACCATCTGGGGACATATTGTGACTTTGATCAACAATGCCCCTTTAAGACTATGTCCCCATACCTGTGAAATGACTTGTCCCTGGCTTTCTCCCACTTGGTTCAGTTTCATTGTGTGCCATTAAGAGTTAAATTTTGTTCAGCTTCAAGAAACCTATTCTAAATACAAGTCTGCTGGGATTAGCTCTAATTAGGTTTAGTGATCAACTTTCCCATTGTCTAATCAGACTTCTAGTATTGATAAGGTGGACTGCATTGTTTTATTGTGTGTAATGTTATCTGCTGAAGTAAATGTTGTGGCCTGTCAAAGGGAGTGTCTCTCTATCTAATATCAAATGTGTGATGGGGGATTTTATGCCTCCCCCTGAGAGTGTCCTGTTTGCATGTAACCTGAATAAAAGCAGGCTGTGTGCTCCAGCACATCAGACCTATGTTGACCCTCTAACTTGAAGCTTTGACTCATGTTTGTAGGATACAGCTTATAATCACTACAGGGATTGCTATGCTCTTCATACTCCCTTAGCTACAGGGATTGCTACAGAAGGAAGAGGTTCACCTACTGGAGCCTGGTCATAGGTCCAGGGCGCAGAGCAGACGGCGAGATACCAGCCCAGCAGCGGTGGTTCATAGAGTCTGCATTACTTATGGTGGCTACGCAGCAGTTATAGTGTCCACGGTGCTGCTGCTCCTTTGGTGAGCGCTAGGAGCATCCTTTTCTACGGTCCAACTTCCAGCCAGCCTGGAGGCAACCGTAACATTTGGCGGCAGTGGTGGGATTGGCGTCCTAGCGCAAGGAGCAGCACCACAACAGCACTGGTATCGTAGGAGAGTAATTGAGGGCAACGCTAGCCACTGCGCAGCGTCCCTACCTACAGCAGCATGGAGCTGACAAGATACTGGTCAGAACCATGTGAAGAGCACCTCAACCGGATCCGTCGCTATGAGGGCGCGGATTTCGTTCCAGAGGTAAAGAGGCGGCTAGTCCGATATGGTCCAGACCCTGCGCAGGAGGTAGTCAGTCGCATCATCCGGGAATTGGATACGGAGAACAAAGCGGCACGAGCCTTTGAGCGCCAACTGTGGAGTTTGAGGGTATGGACACCTGGTCTCTCTCCCCAGCCGCAGCATGTTCCACAGGGAGAGGGGAGCAGCGACCTCCCTCCCCAGCGGCAGTATACTGTGCAGAGGGAAGAGACAACCGGTCTCCTTCCCCAACCCCAACCAGAGATACCAGAGGCAGCAGGCCTCATAGACTGGTCCTGGGAGGACCCCCAGCAGGCAGGTGGAGATGGGACCGCAGTCTCTCTACCGGCCCTACAGGGATGCTGGGCAGGCGGCCCAGATCCCCAGCGACAGACCCAGCTACAGGGAGGGGAGAGCATCGACCTCCCTCCCCAGCCGGAGTGTGCCTTCCAGGGAGAGGAGACAACCGGTCTCTCTCCCCAGCCGCAGCATGTTCCACAGGAAGCGGAGAGCATCGACCTCCCTTCCCAACGGCCGCCGGAGTATCAGGAGGAGGAGGTAAGCCAATCTCCCCCTCCCCAGCTAACTCCTAACTTGGGCCCAGGGTTAACAGTGGAGATGTTGGCCCCCACTGACCCCCACGTTCCCTTTGCCACCGGGCAGGACTATGCCCCAATTCCCCCAGCAGAAGAGATGGCATCAGGACAGAGCGCTGCTGGCCTCTGCCCTACAGACCTTGTCCTTGTTACAGAACTGACCTGCAAACCCCTCACCCCAGCAGAAGCGCTGGCACCAGGGCAGAGTGCCGCTGGCCTCTGCCCCCCAAGTACCATCAGCTATTTGCCCAGCTGCGCCAGGAAGGCAGAGGATGCTGCACTTTCATCCTGCAACCTGGAACTTACAGGCCAGTACTACGTATTGTGGGGGGGCTACTTTGCTGCTAGCGATTATTTGTGGGTGGGTTGCGAGACTAACTTGGGCACTGACCGGCAGAAGGTCAGGTGCCTGGTTAGTCTCCCTCCAAAAGGGGAGATATGTTACAAACTGCTGTTTGTAACTGGCCCTTTAAATGAAAAATTGCCCTGCTTCCCTGGATTTTGGAGAAGCCTATTTGCCAGCCTCCTTCCACATGACTATGGCCCCTGGAAGATTGTGCCCCTGAGGACATATTGACTTTTGTTGGGTGTGTGTGGCCCTTTAAGAACCATCTGGGGACATATTGTGACTTTGATGAACAATGCCCCTTTAAGACTATGTCCCCAGACCTGTGAAATGACTTGTCCCTGGCTTTCTCCCACTTGGTTCAGTTTCATTGTGTGCCATTAAGAGTTAAATTTTGTTCAGCTTCAAGAAACCTATTCTAAATACAAGTCTGCTGGGATTAGCTCTAATTAGGTTTAGTGATCAACTTTCCCATTGTCTAATCAGACTTCTAGTATTGATAAGGTGGACTGCATTGTTTTATTGTGTGTAATGTTATCTGCTGAAGTAAATGTTGTGGCCTGTCAAAGGGAGTGTCTCTCTATCTAATATCAAATGTGTGATGGGGGATTTTATGCCTCCCCCTGAGAGTGTCCTGTTTGCATGTAACCTGAATAAAAGCAGGCTGTGTGCTCCAGCACATCAGACCTATGTTGACCCTCTAACTTGAAGCTTTGACTCATGTTTGTAGGATACAGCTTATAATCACTACAGGGATTGCTATGCTCTTCATACTCCCTTAGCTACAGGGATTGCTACAGAAGGAAGAGGTTCACCTACTGGAGCCTGGTCATAGGTCCAGGGCGCAGAGCAGACGGCGAGATACCAGCCCAGCAGCGGTGGTTCATAGAGTCTGCATTACTTATGGTGGCTACGCAGCAGTTATAGTGTCCACGGTGCTGCTGCTCCTTTGGTGAGCGCTAGGAGCATCCTTTTCTACGGTCCAACTTCCAGCCAGCCTGGAGGCAACCGTAACAATGATCTATGAGGGGTGCAGGAGAGGGTGAGTGATGTGTCAGGAGTGATGATCTATGAGGGGTGTAGAAGAGGGTGGGTGATGTGTAAGGAGTGATGATCTATGAGGGGTGTAGAAGAGGGTGGGTGATATGTAAGGGATTATGATCTATGAGGTGTACAGGATAGGGTGGGTGATGTGTCAGGAGTGATGATCTATGAGGGGTTTAGAAGAGGGTGGGTGATGTGTCAGGAGTGATGATCTATGAGGGGTGTAGAAGAGGGTGGGTGATGTGTCAGGAGTGATGATCTATGAGGGGTGTAGAAGAGGGTGGGTGATGTGTAAGGAGTGATGATCTATGAGGGGCGTAGAACAGGGTGGGTGATGTGTAAGGAGTGATGATCTATGAGGGGTGTAGGAGAGGGTGGGTGATGTGTCAGGAGTGATGATCTATGAGGGGTGTAGAAGAGGGTGGGTGATGTGTCAGGAGTGATGATCTATGAGGGGTGTAGAAGAGGGTGGGTGATGTGTCATGAGTGATGATATATGAGGGGTGAAGGAGAGGGTGGGGTATCAGTAAGGGGGGACCTATAAGGGGAGCAGGGAGAGGGTAAGTGATGTTTAAGGGGTGATGATCTAAGAGGGGTGCAGGAGAGGGTGGGTGATCAGTAAGGGGTGATGATCTATGAGTGGTACAGGAGAGGGTGAGTTATCTGTAGAGGGGTGTAGGAGAGGGTGGGTGATGTGTCAGGAGTGATTATCTATGAGGGGTGTAGGAGAGGGTGGGTGATGTGTCAGGAGTGATGATCTATGAGGGGTGTAGGAGAGGGTGGGTGATGTGTCAGGAGTGATGATCTATGAGGGGTGTAGGAGAGGGTGGGTGATGTGTCAGGAGTGATGATCTATGAGGGGTGTAGGAGAGGGTGGGTGATGTGTCAGGAGTGATGATCTATGAGGGGTGTAGGAGAGGGTGGGTGATGTGTAAGGAGTGATGATCTATGAGGGGTATAGGAGAGGGTGGGTGATATGTAAGGGATGATGATCTATGAGGGGTGTAGGAGAGGGTAGGTGATGTGTCAGGAGTGATGATCTATGAGGGGTACAGGAGAGGGTGAGTTATCTGTAAGGGGTGATGATCTGTGAGGGGTGCAGGGTGAGGGTGGGTGATCTGTAAGGAGTGATGATCTATGAGGGGTGTAGAAGAGGGTGGGTGATGTGTCAGGAGTGATGATCTATGAGTGGTGTAGGAGAGGGTGGGTGATGTGTCAGGAGTGATGATCTATGAGGGGTGTAGGAGAGGGTGGGTGATATGTAAGGGATGATGATCTATGAGGGGTGTAGGAGAGGGTAGGTGATGTGTCAGGAGTGATGATCTATGAGGGGTACAGGAGAGGGTGAGTTATCTGTAAGGGGTGATGATCTGTGAGGGGTGCAGGGTGAGGGTGGGTGATCTGTAAGGAGTGATGATCTATGAGGGGTGTAGAAGAGGGTGGGTGATGTGTCAGGAGTGATGATCTATGAGTGGTGTAGGAGAGGGTGGGTGATGTGTCAGGAGTGATGATCTATGAGGGGTGTAGGAGAGGGTGGGTGATGTGTAAGGAGTGATGATCTATGAGGGGTGTAGGAGAGGGTGGGTGATATGTAAGGGATGATGATATATGAGGGGTGTAGGAGAGGGTAGGTGATGTGTCAGGAGTGATGATCTATGAGGGGTGTAGAAGAGGGTGGGTGATGTGTAAGGAGTGATGATCTATGAGGGGTGTAGGAGAGGGTGGGTGATGTGTAAGGAGTGATGATCTATGAGGGGTGTAGGAGAGGGTGGGTGATGTGTCAGGAGTGATGATCTATGAGGGTGCAGGAGAGGGCGGGTGATGTGTATGGGGTGATGATCTATGTGGGGGGCAGGAGAGGGTGAGTGATCTGTAAGGGGTGATGATCTGTGAGGGGTGCAGGGAGAGGGTGGGTGATCTGTAAGGAGTGATGATCTATGAGGGGTGTAGAAGAGGGTGGGTGATGTGTAAGGGGGTATGATCTATGAGGGGTGTAGGAGAGGGTGGGTGATGTGTCAGGAGTGATGATCTATGAGGGGTGTAGAAGAGGGTGAGTGATGTGTCAGGAGTGATGATCTCTGAGGGGTGTAGAAGAGGGTGGGTGATGTGTAAGGGGGTATGATCTATGAGGGGTGTAGGAGAGGGTGGGTGATCTGTAAGGGGTGATGATCTATGAGGGGTGTAGCAGAGGGTGGGTGATGTGTCAGGAGTGATGATCTATGAGGGGTGCAGGAGAGGGTGAGTGATGTGTTAGGAGTGATGATCTATGAGGGGTGTGGAAGAGGGTGGGTGATGTGTAAGGAGTGATGATCTATGAGGGGTGTAGAAGAGGGTGGGTGATATGTAAGGGATGATGATCTATGAGGTGTACAGGATAGGGTGGGTGATGTGTCAGGAGTGATGATCTATGAGGGGTGTAGAAGAGGGTGGGTGATGTGTCAGGAGTGATGATCTATGAGGGGTGTAGAAGAGGGTGGGTGATGTGTAAGGAGTGATGATCTATGAGGGGTGTAGGAGAGGGTGGGTGATGTGTCAGGAGTAATCATCTATGAGGGGTGTAAAAGAGGGTGGGTGATGTGTCAGGAGTGATGATCTATGAGGGGTGTAGGAGAGGGTGGGTGATGTGTCAGGAGTGATGATCTATGAGGGGTGTAGGAGAGGGTGGTTGATGTGTAAGGGGTGATGATCTATGAGGGGTGTAGAAGAGGGTGGGTGATGTGTCAGGAGTGATGATCTATGAGGGGTGTAGAAGAGGGTGGGTGATGTGTAAGGAGTGATGATCTATGAGGGGTGTAGGAGAGGGTGGGTGATGTGTCAGGAGTGATGATCTATGAGGGGTGTAGAAGAGGGTGGGTGATGTGTCATGAGTGATGATATATGAGGGGTGAAGGAGAGGGTGGGTGATCAGTAAGGGGGGACCTATAAGGGGAGCAGGGAGAGGGTAAGTGATGTTTAAGGGGTGATGATTTAAGAGGGGTGCAGGAGAGGGTGGGTGATATGTAAGGGATGATGATCTATGAGGGGTGAAGGAGAGGGTGGGTGATCAGTAAGGGGTGATGACCTATAAGGGGAGCAGGGAGAGGGTAAGTGATGTTTAAGGGGTGATGATCTAAGAGGGGTGCAGGAGAGGGTGGATGATCAGTAAGGGGTGATGACCTATAAGGGGAGCAGGGAGAGGGTAAGTGATGTTTAAGGGGTGATGATCTAAGAGGGGTGCAGGAGAGGGTGGGTGATCAGTAAGGGGTGATGACCTATAAGGGGTGTAGGAGAGGGTGGGTGATGTGTAAGGAGTGATGATCTATGAGGGGTGTAGGAGAGGGTGGGTTATGTGTCAGGAGTGATGATTTATGAGGGGTGAAGGAGAGGGTGGGTGATGTGTCAGGAGTGATGATCTATGAGGGGTGTAGGAGAGGGTGGGTGATGTGTAAGGGGTGATGATCTATGAGGGGTGTAGAAGAGGGTGGGTGATGTGTCAGGAGTGATGATCTATGAGGGGTGTAGAAGAGGGTGGGTGATGTGTAAGGAGTGATGATCTATGAGGGGTGTAGGAGAGGGTGGGTGATGTGTCAGGAGTGATGATCTATGAGGGGTGTAGAAGAGGGTGGGTGATGTGTCATGAGTGATGATATATGAGGGGTGAAGGAGAGGGTGGGTGATCAGTAAGGGGGGACCTATAAGGGGAGCAGGGAGAGGGTAAGTGATGTTTAAGGGGTGATGATTTAAGAGGGGTGCAGGAGAGGGTGGGTGATATGTAAGGGATGATGATCTATGAGGGGTGAAGGAGAGGGTGGGTGATCAGTAAGGGGTGATGACCTATAAGGGGAGCAGGGAGAGGGTAAGTGATGTTTAAGGGGTGATGATCTAAGAGGGGTGCAGGAGAGGGTGGGTGATCAGTAAGGGGTGATGACCTATAAGGGGAGCAGGGAGAGGGTAAGTGATGTTTAAGGGGTGATGATCTAAGAGGGGTGCAGGAGAGGGTGGGTGATCAGTAAGGGGTGATGACCTATAAGGGGTGTAGGAGAGGGTGGGTGATGTGTAAGGAGTGATGATCTATGAGGGGTGTAGGAGAGGGTGGGTTATGTGTCAGGAGTGATGATTTATGAGGGGTGAAGGAGAGGGTGGGTGATGTGCCAGGAGTGATGATCTATGAGGGGTGTAGGAGAGGGTGGGTGATCAGTAAGGGATGATGATCTAAGAGGGGTGCAGGAGAGGGTGGCTGATCAGTAAGGGGTGATGACCTATAAGGGGAGCAGGGAGAGGGTAAGTGATGTTTAAGGGGTGATGATCTAAGAGGGGTGCAGGAGAGGGTTGGTGATCAGTAAGGGGTGATGACCTATAAGGGGAGCAGGGAGTGGGTACGTGATGTTTAAGGGGTGATGATCTAAGAGGGGTGCAGGAGAGGGTGGGTGATCAGTAAGGGGTGATGACCTATAAGGGGAGCAGGGAGAGGGTAAGTGATGATCTAAGAGGGGTGAAGGAGAGGGTGGGTGATCAGTAAGGGGTGATGACCTATAAGGGGAGCAGGGAGAGGGTGAGTGATGTTTAAGGGGTACAATAATCACAGTAAAATAAAAGTGTGACAATAAAAAGTGATAAACTAAACAAAAATGTGATATCTTAATATAAAGAGTAAAAGGATATAGTGATCAGTAGGAGTCCTCCTCAATTCCGATGATTCAAGTGATTTCTTGCTTCAAAAACAAAAAAGGAAAAATGTAGTGCAATACAATTTGGTGAATAAGAGATATTTTCTTCACAATAGTAGTCCCACCAAGGGGTTACTCACACTTTTTTGAGCCAGCCAGGCTCTAGGTACAGGCACACACCTGGTTTTATACTGCCAGGTATAGAGTATATACCAACCGCAAACTGCTGCTTCAAGTAAAAAGGTATTTATTAAAACACATAAAATATATGTAAAAGTCACCAAATATCCGCTTCATCTTCAAACAGATTGTCATGTTATATGTTTAAGCCAATACATTATTATATACTTAATCAGAACTACTTTACAATGTTATATAGTAGCTAAAAACCAATTGCGGAACCTATACAAAACCTCTTTAATATATTAAACTTAAAAAATACTAACTTATTAAATATATACAAGGTGATCAAACAACGTATTCACTTGCTTGCATCAGTAAGGGCTGATGATCTATGAGGGGTACAGTGAGATGGTGGGTGATGTACGCCCCATGTAGATCCAACTTAGTGATGTAGCGAGCAGCTAACTTACTATCTGGCCTCCCTCTCTCCCGCCTCTTTACCCTTCAATCCATCCTAAATGCTTCTGCCAGGCTAATCCACCTCTCTCGACGCTCTGTTTCTGCTGCACCTCTCTGTTTATTCCTTCACTGGCTCCCCATTCACAGCAGAATTAAATTCAAAATTCTCACCCAAACCTACAAAGCCCTCACCAATGCTGCCCCTACCTGTTCTCATTTATCATCAAATATTCTCCAGCCCGCCCCCTAAGATCCAACAATGACCTGCTCCTCGTGTCCTCTACTATCACCTCCTCTCATTCTAGATGGCAGGACTTCTCTCATGCGGCACCAACCCTCTGGAATGCACTTTTTTTTTGAGCTGTCAGACTTTCCTCTAACCTCTCCTCCTTTAAACGCTCCCTAAAGACCTTTTTGTTCAGGGAAGCTTATCATATCATTTACAAATGAACTTCACTTAACTAACAGTTGCCCTCATCTATCTTCTCATTAATATCATTCTCAGCTTTGCAGTCCCCACCTCCTGTTTCCCACCCTCCTACCCATCTAGATTGTAAGTTCCCACGGGAATAGGGCCCTCAATTCCCCTTGTATTTGTCTGTAAATTTTTGTCTTTTATTGTATTGTTTCTCCGTTGTACTGTTATCCTTGTACCCATGGGCAGCACTGCGGAATCTGTTGGTGCTTTATAAATAAATAATAATAATAATAATAATGTGTAAGGGGTGATGATCTATGAGGGGTACAGTGAGAGGGTGGTTGATCAGTAAGGGATAAAGATCTATGAGGGGTACAGGAGAGGGTGGGTGAGCAGTAAGGGGTAATGATCTATGAAGGGTACAGTGAGAAGGTGGGTGATGTGTTAGGGATGATGATCTTAGAGGGGTACAGTGAGAGGGTGGGTGATCTGTAAGGGGTGGTGATCTTTGAGGGGTACAGTGAGAGGGTGGGTGATCAGTAAGGGGTGATGATTTATGAGGGGTACAGTGAAAGGGTGGATGATCAGTAAGGGGTGATGATCTATGAGGGGTACAGTGAGAGGGTGGGTGATCAGTTAGGGGTGATGATCTATGAGGGGTTGTCAGGGTGCCAGTAATCAGACTGAGACAAGAAGTGCAAAACTAATCCTTTATTAATAGCAAGAAATAATAAAAAGTCCAAAAGTCAAATAACAAGCCAGGAATCAAAACCAGAACTGGTAGTCAGACGAGCCGAGTCAGGAGCTAAAGCGAATAGTCAGACGAGCCGGAATCAGGAACAAGGAGAACAGCAAAGTCAGGAACAAGCCAGGGATCAGGAACCAGGAGGGACGTCAGACAGCCAGGTAATACACAGGAGGTCTCACAAACAGGTCTGAGACATCGCAAAGGCAAAGCATACTGAACAGAGGCCCTTTAAATAATAAGTGATGACATCACAATTCTGAGACTGCATCCTGTCTCACACGGATGATGTACACCAGTCTGGCCATAATAGGAAGTGCAGGAAATGAGCAGTATCACACAGTATGCACCAAAGTCAGGAAGAGAGGTGAGTAAAATGGCTGCCAGCAGCACATGGGAAACAGATCAGGGAATAAACCCTGACAGTACCCTCCCCTCAACGACCCCTCCCCCGCGGGAGGACAAAAGGCTTATTGGGGAAATGGGCATGGAAGGCACAGAGGAGGGCAGGAGCATGAACATCAGAGGAGGGAACCCATGAACGCTTCTTCCGGACCATAGCCCCTCCAGTGAACCAAATACTGTATGCGGCCCCTGGACATACGAGAGTCAATAATGCTGCTGACCTCATACTCCTCATGGTTGTCAAAAAGATAGGGCGGGGACGAGGCAACACAGTGGTAAACTGATTACAAACCAATAGTTTCAAGAGGGAGACATGAAAAACATTGGAGATGCACATTGCAGAAGCACGGTCAAGAGCGTAGGCCACAGGATTGACCCGTCTGAGTATTCGAAAAGGACCAACATAACGAGGAGCCAGTTTATTGGAAGGCACACGAAGGTTCAAGTTGTGGGAGGACAGCCAAACTCTCTCACCAACCTGTTAGGAAAGCGCAGGCAGATGCCTACGATCAGCCTGTAACTTTTAGCGCTGCATAGAACGATGAAGGCAATCCTGAATCTGCACCCACGTGGAACAGAGTTGCGGGAGATGCTCCTCCAAAGTCGGAATACCCTGAGACATGAATGAATCAGGCAACAAGGATGGTTGAAACCCATAATTCGCCATGTACGGGGATAACTTGGAGGAAGCATTAATAGCACTATTACGAGCAAACTCTGCCCAAGGTAACAGTTCAGACCAATTATTGTGGTGATATGAGACATAGCAATGGGGGAACTGTTCCAGAGCTTGATTAGACCGTTCCACAGCCCAATTGGATTGAGGGTGATATGCAGAGGAGAAGGAAAGCTGGATCCCCATTTGAGCACAAAAGGAACGCCAAAATCTGGAGACAAACTGGCTACCCCAGTCCAACACTATCTCCTTGGGTAACCCATGTAAACGGAAGACCTCCCGGGCAAAAATTTAAGCAAGCTCCTGAGCGGTAGGCAACTTCTTCAAGGGAATGCAATGTGACATTTTAGAAAAATGGTCAACCACCATAAGGATAACAGTATTGCCATTGGAAACAGGGAGCTTGACAATGAAGTCCATGGAAAAATGTGTCCAAGGACGCTCACCATTAGCAGTAGGTTGAAGAAGACCCACAGGAAGAAGTCGAGGAGTCTTATTCTGTGCACAAACTGAGCAGGAGGCAACATATGCAACAACATCAGAACAAAGAGCTGGCCACCAGAATTGTCAAGTGACAGATCAAATCATTTGGTTCTTGCCTGGGTGACCTGCGGCTTTAGGATAGTGTTAAGTGTGCAAAAGTTTAGTTAGAAGATTCTCAGGAACAAAACACTTACCACTAAGTTTCTCAGGAGGTGCATTTGTTTGTGCAGCCAGGATCTCCTCCCCCAAGGGAGAAGTCAAATTAGTACGTATGGAAGCCAAAATATGGTCAGGAGATATAACTGGAGTAGGTACAGACTCCTCCTTGGACAGAGGCGAAAATTGTCGCGACAGGGCATGAGTCCTAACATTCTTACAACCAGGCAGGTAGGAGACCACATAATTAAACCGACACAAAAATAGCGCCCATCTGGCCTGTCGGGGCGACAAACATTTTGCTTCAGATAGATAAGTTAAATTCTTGTGGTCAGTAAGAATGAGCACTGGCACGCTAGTACCGTCGAGAAGATGCCTCCATTCCTTGAGTGCCAAATTTATGGCCAGTAATTCTCTGTCGCCAATTTCATAATTGCACTCCGTTGGAGACAATTTCTTAGAGAAGAAACCACACGGATGCAAGGAACCATCAAGCGTAGGACGTTGAGACAAGAGGGCACCTACTCCAGTCTCAGACGCATCGACCTCAAGAATGAAAGGCAGGACAGGGTGAGCCAGAACTGGAGCGACAGGGTGAGCCAGAACTGGAGCGGCAGCAAAGGCAGTCTTAAGACTAACAAAGGCCTTAAAGGGACATTAAACCCCAAAATTTTATTTCATGATTCAAGTAGAGAATATAATTTTAAACAACATTTCAATTTACTTCTATTATCTAATTTGCTTCATTCCTTAGATATCCTTTGTTGAAGAAATAGCAATGCACATGGATGAGCCAATCACACAAGGCATCTATGTGCAGCAACCAATCAGCAGCTACTGAGCCTATCTAGATATGCTTTTCAGCAAAGTATATCAAGCAGATTAGATAATAGAAGTAAATTAGAAAGTTGTTTCAAATTTCATGCTATTTCTAAATCATGAATGAAAAAATTTGGGTTTCATGTCCCTTTAATGGCAATAGGTGACTAATGGAGTGGATCATTCTCTTTACGGGTCATGTCTGTGATAGGTTTGACCAAGGAAGAAAAGTTTATAATAAACTTTCTATAGTAATTGGTGAACCCCAAAACACGTTGAATAGACCAAAGACCAACTGGGCGAGGCCACTGCAAAACAGCAGATAACTTGTCAGGATCCATGGAGAACCCTGCAACGGAGATAACATAACCTAGGAAGGTTATTTGAGTCTGATGGAACTCACATTTCTTGAGTTTACAAAACAGGCCGTCCTCACGTAGTCTCTGAAGAACCTGTGTAACATCAGAAGGATGAGCCTCAAGTGTGGGTGAGTGTATGACAATGTCGTCTAAGTAAACCACAACACACTGTTGCAACATATCTCGTAGGACATCATTAATAAATTCCTGGAAAACAGCAGGAGCATTACATAGGCCAAAGGGCATTACAAGATACTCATAATGCCCGCTCCTAGTGTTAAATGCTGTTTTCCATTCGTGGCCCTCCTTGATCCTAACGAGATTGTACGCTCCTCTCAAATCAAGTTTAGTAAAGATTATAGCTCCCTTGAGGCGGTCAAAGAGTTCCATAATGAGCGGAATAGGGTAAGCATTCTTAATGGTAAGACGATTAAGACCCCTATAATTGATGCATGGTCTTAACTCGCCACCCTTTTTCTTCACAAAGAAGAAGCCAGCCCCTGCAGGAGCGCAGGATTTGCAGATGATCCCCCGCGACAGAGCATCGGCAACATACTCCTCCATAGCACAATTCTCCGCAACAAAGGGTAAACCCGGCCCCGAGGAGGAATGGCTCCGGGTTGCAGGTCTATGGCACAATTATAAGACCGGTGAGGAGGCAACGTACAGGCATGCACCTTGTCAAAAATGTCTAGGAACTCTCGGTACTCCTCTGGCAATTGAGATACTGAAGACGTGCACAAGACTTTAACTGGTTTCCGAAGACAAGTGGAAATACATTGCGGAGACCACGACAACATTTCGGACCTGCGCCAGTCGAGACTGGGATTGTGCTTTTGGAGCCAGGGATAACCCAGAATAACCAGAAAATGCGGAGAGTTTATCACCTGGAACTGGAGGGTTTCAAAATGGAGAGCCCCAACAGCCATGGATAACGGAGCAGTTTCGTGAGTAACGAGTGCGGACTGAAGGGGCCTGCCATCAATGGCCTCAATAGCAAGCGGAACGGACGAGGCAAAACAGGAATGGAGTGCTTTGATACAAAAACACTGTCAATGAAATAGCCCACAGCACCGGAGTCAACAAGAGCCTAGGTAACTATGGAGGAGTCCACCCAGAAAAGGACAACCGTGACCAAAGGTTTCTCCTTTAGCAGTTCCGGGGACGAGGATAAACCACCCAAGGTCTGCCCCCGACAGGAGCTTAGGTGTGAGCGTTTCCCGGCCGTGTAGGACAAGACTTCAAAAGGTGGCCTTGTAACCCACAATAGAGACAGAGCCCCTCCCTCCTCCTAAAGGCCCTCTCCGCCGTGGAGAGACGCGTGAATCCCAACTGCATCGGCTCAGCAGTACCTGGTGACTTGGGACCAGGAGGCATGGGAGGAGATGGAGGCATGGGTGGGAACGAACACATAGGAGACAACGGGACAGGAGGCTTCTGCAAGCGCTCTTTGAAAGAGGGCCTCTCACTTAGTCTGATGTCAATTAGGATCAAAAAAGACACCAATGTCTCAAGATCTTCTGGTAAATCTCTGGCAGCAACTTCGTCCTTAATCACATCAGAAAGCCAATGAAAGAAGGCGGCAATAAGAGCTTCATTGTTCCAACCTACCTCTGCAAGCGTACGGAACTCAATGGCATACTGAGCAACAGATCTTGTACCTTGCTGAATGGACATGAGTTGTTTAGCAGCAGAGGAGGAGCGAGCCGGAACATCACATACCCTTCGAAAGGTGGCCACAAATTCAGGGTAATTTGAAATCACAGTTTTATTAGTCTCCCACAAGGGATTAGCCCAGGCAAGAGCTGATCTCAAAGTAAATGCCCACCTGGTTCAAAAACCCTCTGCACTGATTAGGGTCGCCTCCATATCGCTGAGGTAGAGGTGCAGAATCGTACATGCTCAGGGTAGGACTAGTTGCAGCAGCGGAAACCGGAGAAGCCATAATTTGCGGGACACTTTGGTCCAAATGTGCAGTGCGAGTCAGCAGGGTTTGCAGGGATAGTGCAAATTGATCCAAACGGTGATCCTTGTCAGTATATAAAAATCTTAGCAGTATTCTCTAAACAATGTGTAAGTATATGGCAGGGAATATATTTAACAATCTTCCTTTAAACTAAACCTGCAATCAAACATACATTTGCTAAGATAATAAAATTAATATAAATACCTGAACTCTTTTATTTAGATAATATCCATGAACATATTGAAATATATTTGCAATAAAAGGAAATGAAATAGCTTTTTATGCGCTTGAGAACTATTTAAATATGCTATGCAAAATTCATACATGCTTATCTTAAAAACCCACCTTATTTATAAATAACCTTTAACATCCAAGCAATACAATTCTAAACTGTGCTCTTTCAACAATAGGATAATATATATATATTCTGCTATTTAACTGCAATTTATCCTAATACAGAATAAACTTACAATATCCAAACTTGCACAGATGATTTACTTAGCAAATCATCTACAGATTTAAACAATACCTAGGCTTATGACTACCAATTTAAAATACAATATACTTCACCAATTTTGAACCAATTCGTAGCGGTCTTTAGGTCATCTCAGAAGACAGATAAGTAATTTTTGCAAACAATGAGAAGGAGGTAGTCAGCTTGTTTAGATTGGTTTCAAAATGCCAGCAGCAGATATCATCCAAAGTTAAAAACAGCCTTTCTTTTCTTTCCATCTCTCTCTTGCTTACTTATATATGTTTTCAATCATTGATGACATCATGTGGGTGGCACTACGGGAGCTGACCTTCCCATTGGTTATCTGGGAAGTCTAAATCGGATTGGCCCTTGGAAATTTCATTTTTAACAGCCAGAAAGAACCTTCTGGCTGTAGTTCTCGCAACATAACACCAGGTGGCAGCATTACCAACAGACAGTACAAAAACAATGCAGCATGACAATACATACAAATTCATTTAACCAACATTTTTAGCCAGTGAAATATTTCTTTAAACTATGTAATAACTGCCATAATTTCTTGTATTAATCTCTCCCAATATTAATTATAGGTGAAGCGGCATCAGATTAATTTCCTGATCGTTTTGATATGAAATATCAAATATATCTAACATTATATTAAAATAATTTATATTTCATTTAGTCTAACAGAAAATATATATCTCATAGTCATATCACATCAAAGTAACTTCCATATCTTCATCTCACTATATTTTAAAAGATGTATTTGAAACTTTATAAACATTTATTGCACATTCATATGATATGATATTTCATTTCATGCAGGCATTCCATCTGAAATAAAGTAATAAGTGTCATTAATTATTTCTTTCCAGGTCCACAAGTATTTATTTATATTCTTAAAAACACAGAGGTTAAGTAAGATCTTTTATGTTTTCAAAACATAGATATATATATATATATATATATATATATATATATATATATATATATATATATATATATATATGTATATATATACATATATATATGCACATTCATTTCTATGTAGATCTGAGATTATCTGTCTGAAAAATATAAACAAAACAGAGGTTATTACACATTTTTGACTGACTAAAACAGTTACCTCCCAAGCTTAGCAAATACCCATGTAATAATAATAGAGAATTAGACAATTTCTCAAATTTCTATATTTAATACATTCTGGGGCATGCATTCAAACAGAAAAAAAAAATTGATGTTTATTTGCTGCCTGCTTATGTGAGCTTCTAGAGTCACACCTCAGCATCTGTCTTTTGTTTCCCAAGGCCTTTATTATCTTAATCACCACATGAACCGCTCAAATAAATCTGTGCTAATTACCAGTTCCCCTTGAAATTTTTTTTCATTTCTCACATTTCTTCAGACGGATCAGCATTTCTCTTGGAGGAAGTCCATATATGGGCCTGTGTCCTGTTCTATGTATCAAAGTGCTGCCTTTTACACAGCAGGAGGGGGCTTCAAAGGTTATGCTCAAGCCTTTGGAGACATCCTGTCTGCATACTAAATGGGGGAAGAGCTGAACATGAGTGAAGTCAGTTTGTCTGAGAGGAATGAATCATTTTTTTTCTGATCAGTGAAATATCTGATCAAAAATACAGATTTATTAATCTTGAGATATATGATTAAAATATATATATTTATTAACCTCACATATACCATGACATCCTGTTCATCCATCCTGGAAATGATGGCAGGTAAAGGTGGATTATCAGCACCATCAGGATTCATGGCCTTTGCGTAATGTCAGGGTGCCAGGAATCAGACTAAGACGAGAAGTGCAAAAATAATAACACCTTTATTAATAGCAAAAAATAATAAAAAGTCCACAAGTCAAATAACAAGCCAGGAATCAAAACCAGAGCTGGTAGTCAGACGAGCCGAGTCAGGAGCCAAAGCGAATAGTCAGACGAGCCGGAATCAGGAACAAGGAGAACAGCAGAGTCAGAAACAAGCCAGGGATCAGGAACCAGGAGGGACCTCAGACAGCCAGGTAATACACAGGAACTCTCACAAACAGGTCTGAGACAATGCAAGGGCAAAGCATACTGAACAGAGGCCCTTTAAATAATAAGTGATGACATCACAATTCTGAGACTGCATCCTGTCTCACACGGATGATGTAACCAGTCTGGCCATAAAAGGAAGTACAGGAAATGAGCAGCATCCCCCACAATGCACCATAGTCAGCAAGAGAGGTGAGTAAAATGGCTGCCAGCAGCACATGGCAAACAAAACAGGGAAAAAACCCTGACAGGGGTACAGTGAGAGGGTGTGTGATATGTAAAGGATGATGAGATATGAGGGAGGAGGAGGTGATCTGTAAAAGTGATGATCTTAGAGGATAAAAACAACTTTATTATTTTTTTGTATATTTTTTGTGAAATGCTTTCTGTGTCCTTTCCTGTGCAGTGCATCCTGAGTGGGAACTGGACAAATGACCTGGGCTCTAATATGACCATATCTGCTGTAGATAAGGATGGAGTCTTTACTGGGATCTACCTGACATCTGTATCTGCCACCAATAAAACAATTGTAAAGTCACCACTCACTGGATACCAGCAGCTGTCTGATCTGCCCACCTTTGGGTTCACAGTGAAATGGCTATTCACAGGTACGAGACGCCTCAGCTTATCTGTCTGTCTTTCTGTCTGTCTGTCTGTCTGTCTGAGTCCTCCTTGCACCCTCTATTTCACCTTATAGTAAGACTCTTGTGGGCTCTGATTAGGAAGGAGTTACATTAGTAGATTACACAGAAGCAACAAGAACACCGGCCACCCTGTGCTGTATACTGTGTCATGTCTAAATGATAAGGTGCTTAGTACAGATATTTGCCAAATGGGACCTCATTCACTAAAGACAAATCTCTTTTTGTTTATTACATAATGTCTCTGGCACTTATCTCCCTATCCATAAATCCAGCCATGGGCACATATACCTCTGATTAATCAGCCCTTACACTCTCTCACACACTCAACCCCCTGCTCACCCCTCTCTATATATCATCACCAGCCTGTATATTCTCACTAATTGTTCTCCTGTTTAACAAGTAAATTTACATCTGCCCATCCTTATGTCCAGCCATGGGCACATATACCTCTGATTAATCAAGGCCAGACTGTATATTCTCACTAATTTGTCTGCTATTTACAAAGCACAGACATAGAAGTAACATTGGCCCAGATTACAAGTACAATATTGCTGGACTGCACACAACTGGATGTTACAACTCCATCGAAATAACAATTACTAGAGAAGGGTTTGAGCATCTATCATTGCTCTATTGCATCCTATACATTCAATGGATAGCGCAACCTCACTACATAGAGCTGGTATTACAAGTTGATCGTTACAGGTTGTACTCGAGCGAAAGCCAAATCTGCGCTAGAATTTTTAGCGAGAATCGAGACCTGAAATAAAGTTTAAGGATATTTTTTTTAACCCTTTGAGTGCTAAGCACTTTCCCACCTGGGTCCTAAGATTTTTTAAGTTTTTATTTATTTTTTTAACTTTTTTTTCAGGCCCTCAAGACTATTGCAAAGGTTAGGCGATTACCTTTACAACGGTGGGTCTTGGTAGTCTATATCTGCTTAAATGCCGGAGATACAGGCTTCTAAGTAGCATGCCCCCTGCTCCTATACTTAAACATTGTTAAGTATAAATAAAGTTGTGCAGTGACGTCATTATGTTATTGTGCATGACGTCACCACGCATAATGTGAAGCCCCAGAGATGCCTGTCACTATGCAGGCCCGATTGCCAGGGTGGGAGCCCCCAGATCTCCCTCAAGGTGGGAGAGTGCTAGTGACAGCTCTGAGCCATCATTAGCACCAGAGTGGGAAGGCTCAGAGCCGTCATTAGCACTCAAAGGGTTAAACTAAACCTATCAATAACCTATTAAAATAAACAATTACATGGTTAAAAGACATATGTTATATGGCAAGGTGTTTAACTGAGAAGGGCCCCAATGTGTTTATATATGTGTAAACATGTGTATGTGTGTATGCATATGTCTATATATGTGTACATATGCGTATACATGTGTATTTATGTGTTTATATGTCTAAATATGTGTATGTGTGTATCGGACCGCCATCAGGGGGTGAATAGGGTGACTCCTGCCAGGGGCTCAGTGGGCCAGGGGGCCCCCATGAGGCAAGCACAACAATTATTTTTTTACATTTTGGCAGCCACCAGAGGGCGCTACAGCAGAGTGCTATTGAGTGCAGGAAATGTTATTAATAGGAGCAAAGTATTAGCATTTGGGAGGATTTCTGAGTGTGCACTAAACCACTATGCACAGTGTGAGACAGACTTGGCACTTTGTTTGTACAGTGTGTGCCTGAGTCAGACAGCAGATCACTTGCAAAGGAGGTAGGACTTACTTAGCAAATGTGTTTTATTTATTTGTGCAATTTCAGATTGTAACTTCAGTATGGTAGTAGTATGGTGGGGCCAGGGGTCCATAAAAACATTTTATTTTAGCAATATGCAGCAGTGTATTTAGGATTATTGACAATGCTGTAGACATTCTAAATTTAAAACCATGCAGAAATGTTTCCTCCTCAATACACAAATGGTAGGTGCCCTTTTAGCAGATATGATTTTTTTTTATCTGCTCATTCTGACAGGTCACTAATGTACAATTTTGAATTCACAGAAGTAATTTTGTTTGCACATTTACAAATATGATTCTTTAAAAAGTGATCTCTTAATTTCTGCTATTTTTTTTTATCATGCATATCACTGTTGATTTAGGGGATGGCAATGTGCAGAAATGTTACCTCCTGTGAGTGCTTCTGTGGGTGTCTGTGTTTGTCTTTGTGCTTTTGTTGGTGTCTCTATGAGTGTGTATGTCATTTTATTTTCTGTGGATCTCTCTGTGAGGGTTTGTGTGTTTTTTGTGGGTGTCTGTGAGTGTGTATGTCTTTGTGTTCTTTATGTGGGTGTATCTGAGTGTGTATGTCTTTCTGTGTTTTCTGAGTCTCTGTGAGTCTTTCCTTGGGTGTATGTGCAAGTTTGTGTTTGAGTTTGTGTGTGTGTCCATTGCCTGTTCCTTTTTAGGACATTTTGACCTTACTACTGATTATTCACATCTTTTTACAGACTTTGAGACTAATGAGACCTTTCTGGAAATCACCAATCCACCACTTAACCTTTAAATTATTGTTTAGGCAGTTCAGGGACCTTCCTTTCAGCCACTGTGTAGCGGGTCTCAGTATCCCAGACTGGGTATACCCGCTAAGGTCAGCTTCCTCCGACCAAAACGCCAACCAATGAACCTCCACTGGATACCTGCCGCTATTAGAATAATGGCTGCTGCAAGTTGTTATAGCTACCCCTAAGAACATTAGCCGAGACTGAATGCTTGAGGGTCAAAATAGGACCTGCTTTATTGCACAGAAAACACAGCTTTTACACATTTCCAACAAAGGGGGGTAGTCACAACATGATCAATAGAAACAAATATTATACAATGGGACAAACATCAGACAATGGTTAGTTAAACAAGACTCTAATCACATCCTGACTTGCAAAAGGACAATGGATGACTCACACACTAACAGAAAGACACTTCACATCTAGACTAGATATGCAGACGCATAACATCAGGAGGTCCCAGCATTAAAGCAGGAGGTTGCAATCAGCTCAAACATTCTGAGTCTCTGAGTCTGGGGGGGGGGGGGTTG
Source organism: Bombina bombina (assembly GCF_027579735.1). Classification (NCBI taxonomy): domain Eukaryota; kingdom Metazoa; phylum Chordata; class Amphibia; order Anura; family Bombinatoridae; genus Bombina; species Bombina bombina. The sequence goes on from NC_069500.1 coordinate 9,320,146, forward strand.
GAGCAGGCAATGCTGGATTGGGCTGTCACCTTATACTCCAACAAAACACAGGAACCCCAACGCTGTATTAGGGCCCTCCAGTTCTTAGAGTCTCTGGGAATTCATGGAAATGGAGTATACCTGAATACAGGGTAAAAGTACTTCAAATGTACCCTGGGCACCCGCCTCCCAAATCATAGAATCCCCTCAAGTTCATAGTCGGGGTGGGTAGGCTGGCCTGCAGTCCTCTCTAAATACAAAAGTAACGGAAGCTTCCATTACATTCCCCCCCATGGTACACTAACCAGGTACCAGACCTCCCACTGGTTTGGACTTGAGTTAGTCAGATGGCCTAGCCTAAAACTCTTTTCCATTTTTATTTTTGGCCACTGCCACTGGGGAGTGAGAATGCTGACCTCCTCTTCCTGGAATGCGCTAAGCTGCTGGGGAGAGAGGTCAGCTACCTCCTCTCCCTGGGACCTGCTTTGTTGCTGGGGAGAGAGGCTGGCTACCTGCTCTCCCTTGAACTAGCTCTGCTGCTGTGGAGAAAGGTTGGCTACCCCTTCTCCCTGGAAACCGCTCTGTTGCTGGGGAAAGAGGTCAGCTACCTCCTCTCCCTGGAAACCTCTCTGCCCCTGGGGAGATAGGTCAGCTACCTCCTCTTCCTGGAACTGGCTCTGCAGTTGGGGAGAGAGGTTGGCTACCTCCTCTCCCTGGAAATGGCTCTGCCTCTGTAGAGAGCGGAAGGGTACCTCTTCTCCCTGGAACTGTTTCTGCCACTGGGGAGAAAGGTTGGCTACCTCTTCTCCCTGGAACTGGCTCTGCCACTGTGGAGAGAGGTCAGCTACATTCTCTCCCTGGAAACCGCTCTACCACTGGGGAGAGAGGTCAGCTACCTTCTCTCCCAGGAACTGACTCTGCTACTATGGAGAGAGGTCAGCTACCTCCTCTCCTTGGCTTCCCAGAGCTGCTGGCAGGAGAGAGGGAGGCCAGTTAGTAGGTTATTACAGTAGTCAAGTCGGGAAATTACCAGGAAGTGGATTAGCTGTTTAGAAATTTTAGCACTCAGAAACTGACAAATTTTGGAGATATTCCATAGGTGGTAGCGACTGGATGAAGAGCAATTAGATGTGGGGTATGAAGGACAGATTGGAGTCAAGTGTAACTCCTAGGCAGCGGACTTGGGGTGATGGGGAGATAGTGGTGTTACCAACAGCAATTCGAAAGTTAGAAACCGGGGTAGAATTAGAGGGGGGAGAATTAGAAGGAGCTCAGTCTTGGACATGTAGATTTTTAGGTGGTGAGGGGCTATCCAAGAAGAAATGCCAGATAAGCAGACACTGATGTGAGAAAGGACAGAAGGAGAGAGTGCAGGGGTGGATAGGTAGATCTTGGTATCATCAGCATAGAGGTGATAGTTGAACCCATAGCTACTGATAAGTTTACCCAGTGAGGAAGTATAAATAGAGAAGAGTAGAGGACCCAGAACAGAGTCTTGAAGTACTCCAACAGACAGAGGCTATGGATAGGAGGAGTCACCAGCAAAGGAGACAGAAAAGGACCTATTAGAGAGATAAGAGTGGATCCAGGAGAGGGCAGTGTCAGAGAGCCCAAGGGAGCTGAGAGTCCGTGGGAGAAGGGGATGGTCAATGGTGTCAAAGGCAGCAGACAGGTCAAGTAAGATAAGTATTGAGTAGTGGCTGTTGTTTTTAGCAGAAAGAAGATTGTTAGTAACCTTGGTGAGGGCAGCCTCAGTTGAATGTTGGGGTCGGAAGCTAAATTACAAGGGGTCAAGCAATGAGTTGGCGGACAAGAAGTAGGTTAGACGATCGAAAACTAGTTTTTCCAGGACTTTTGAAGCTAGTAGAAGCAGTGATATGGGGCAGTAGTTTGCAGGAGAATTGGGGTTGACTGAGGGTTTTTCGAGGATGGGGGTGACCTTTGCATGTTTGAAGGAAGATAGGAATGAACCGGTAGTAAGGGATAGGTTGAATAAGTGAGTAAGAGCTGGAGTGAGGGTAGAAGACAGGGAAGGTATTAGATGTTAAAGGATAGGGTCAAGTGGGCAGGTAGTGAGGTGCGAGGAAGACTATAGGGAACTCACTTTATTCTCAGTGATTGGGTGGAAAGTGCTGAGAGTGGTGGAGGGGACAGGGCCAGACTGGGACCAAAAAGAGGCCCTGGCATTTTAGGGCAAAGAGGCCCACTCCCCCCGCTCATCATTTCTTATTTAATCGTATACCAAACATGGCAAGTATAATACTTGTTTAAGTGGCAAAAACACATTTGACTAATCAAACATGTTTTTTTATAAACAATAATAATAGTGTATAGTAGATGACAACTGTATATAAAATTAGTATGAATGACTATTACAATATTCAATTTTGGGGCATTTTAGCATCATTGTCAGTTCTTGCATGGGTATTAGCTGAATAAGGCTTGTGCAATGTTAAATGTATGAGTAGCACTCAAGGTTGTATGGTTTTTATTTCATTCTAAATGTGGATTTAAACCATAGTAGTTGTGTTGGTGCAACTAAAATATAACTTTTAATAATTATCAAATAAAAAAAAATGGGAAAAAAGGTTAAAACATCCTCTTCTGTATAACAAATAACAAAATAGCTAATGTGAGAGTCTCCCTGGAGTTATACAGCATATAACACTGAGATTGAAGTAAGCTTGTTGATCTGTGGGTATATGTGTTTAACATGGTTGTTTGTAAACTTACATACCAACTAGTGATGTCGCGAACAGTTCTGCCGCGAATAGATCGCAGAGAACATAGCATGTTCGCGTTCGCAGCGGATGGCGAACATATGCGATGTTCGATTCGCCCCCTATTCGTCATCATTGAGTAAACTTTGACCCTGTACCTCACAGTCAGAATACACATTCCAGCCAATCAGCAGCAGACCCTCCCTCCCAGACCCTCCCACCTCCCGGACAGCATCCATTTTAGATTCATTCGGAGCCTGTATTCTTAGTGAGAGGAGGGACAGTGTAGCTGCTGCTGATTTAGTAGGGAAATCGATAGCTAGGCTAGTGTATTCAGTGTCCACTACAGTCCTGAAGGACTCATCTGATCTCTGCTGTAAGGACAGCACCCCAAAAAGCCCTTTTTAGGGCTAGAACATCAGTCTGCTTTTTTTTTTTTTTTTTTCCCCTGTGTAATCTAATTGCAGTTGCCTGCCTGCCAGCTCAGGCTCACAGCGTATACTGTGCCCACTTGCCCAGTGCCACCACTCATATCTGGTGTAACAGTAGTGTACATTTAAAAAAAAACAAAAAAAAAACCTTTTTTTAATTTGAAATAATAGCAGTCATTTTCCTTCACACGTGTGCGTTTGAGGTCCTGCCAGGGCACAGTGTGACACCAGTGCAAGTCATATCTGCTAAAGCAGTAGTGTACATTTAAAAAAAAAAAAAAACTTTTTTTACTGTGAAATAATAGCAGTCAGTTTCCTTCACACGTGTGCGTTCCAGGTCCTGCCAGCGCACAGTGTCACACCAGTGCAACTCATATCTACTAAAACAGTAGTGTACATACATTTTAAAAAAACAACCTTTTTTTACTGTGAAATAATAGCAGTCAGTTTCCCTCACACGTGTGCGTTCCAGGTCCTGCCAGCGCACAGTGTCACACCAGTGCAACTCATATCTACTAAAACAGTAGTGTACATACATTTTAAAAAAACAACAACCTTTTTTTACTGTGAAATAATAGCAGTCAGTTTCCCTCACACGTGTGCGCTCCAGGTCCTGCCAGGGCACAGTGTCACACCAGTGCAAGTCATATCTGCTAAAACAGTAGTGTACATTTAAAAAAAAAAAAACTTTTTTTAATTTGAAATAATAGCAGTCAGTTTCCTTCACACGTGTGCGTTCCAGGTCCTGCCAGCGCACAGTGTCACACCAGTGCAAGTCATATCTGCTAAAACAGTAGTGTACATACATTTAAAAAAAAAAACTTTTTTATTGTGAAATAATAGCAGTCAGTTTCCCTCACACGTGTGCATTCCAGGTCCTGCCAGGGCACAGTGTCACACCAGTGCAAGTCATATCTGCTAAAACAGTAGTGTACATTTAAAAAAAAAAAAACCCTTACACTACCTGAACGATACAACATCATACCTGATGTTTTAAAGCACGTTATTCCAACCAATTTAGGAATGTTAGGTGATTTATGCCCTTTATGGATTAAAACCAGACTCTGCATCAACAATGTAATTTTCCATGGGAGTTTGCCATGGATCCCCCTCCGACATACCACAGTCCAGGTGTTAGTCCCCTTGAAACAACTTTTCCATCACTTTTGTGGCCAGAAAGAGTCCCTGTGGGTTTTAAAATTCGCCTGCCTATTGAAGTCTATGGCGGTTTGCCCGGTTCGCCGGTTCGCAAACTTTTGCAGAAGTTCGCGTTCGCCATTTGCGAACGCAAAATTTTAGGTTCGCGACATCACTAATACCAACCTGAGGCTTATATCCCTTTAAGGTTATGAGTTAGTGACATACTTATATTGTATATGTGGTGTCCCTATCTTTACCACATCTGTGTAGAAAGACTGTTTGTTATTTGGGTAAATTAAAGTAACCGTTTGCAGTTCAATATCTTTGGCAATATGGCTGTGTTAATTTAAATGGTTACTGTACTTTTATCCAAACAACAAGCAGTCTTTTAACACAGATGTGTTGAAGATAGTGACACCGCAAACATAATATAACCTGTCATGAACTCATGACCTTAAAGGGATGCAATCCTCTGGTTGGTATGTAAGTTTACAAACACCCATGTTAAACACATATACCCACACAAGCTTCTCAGTGTTATATGCTGTATAACTTGGAAACAGTTCCATTCCAGGGAGACTCTCACATGAGCTATTTTGTTATTTGTTAAACACAAGAGGATCTTTTAACCTTTTTTTTCCCCACTTTTTATTTGATAATTATTAAAAGTTTTCAAACTTTTATTGCAGTCAATGCTTTTTAAACTGTATTGATAATATAAGCTCCAGTTTCTACCAAACCACATCTGAATTATTACTTATACTGTAATTTTAAAACAGCTTATTTCCTTTAACCTGAAATCAATGCTAGGCTTTCTTGGCAGACAAGCTTTAACAGGTTTGGACTACATGATTGGAAAATTATTATTTTAAAATGCAATACACATACCTCTCAAAATTTTAAAAATCCAAAGAGGGACACCCTTTGGAGAGTGTGTGTACACATATATATAGATATATGTTAAAAGTTGACTGAACCGCCGTTCTCCCAGCACAGGGGCCGTTTGATGCGCAATCATATCCTTGCCAAACCACTGATATATATATATTAATACAAAGGACCCAGCACTCACTCTGGGTCATTTATTTTAATTAGACATAATATCCCCCCAAGCACCCTCAAGTTTGTTTTGGAGTGAGAGTGGCTAAGTCCATGAGAGGAAGTGTCTCTCGAGGAAGGAGGAAGCAGGTGTATGTCACGGCCCCATACAGAACATTATACTAAGTTTTCCTGCCTACCCCACCAAGAGGATATTGTGTGAGCATGCAAGCCTGTGAGGCACCGTACCGGCGGCCATGGCACATGTCGTCCCTTTATGTGCCGGTCCGCCTGTTACCAAAAAAGGCCCTCTGTCACTCACCTTACCATACCAGCTCACCTGCTGAGTCTGCATTGCTCTCATCTGCCCGGACCAGCATCTCTGACAGTCTGTGACACGTGATGGCATGCAGCATCAGTACAGTGCGGCTGCGTGCGTGCCATGTGTCAGAGTCAGCACCGCAGTCACCAGAAGACAGTGTGCAGTTTTATATGACAAACAAAATAAAATTGTTTTGGCATTTGGAATTGGAAAGTTCCTTAACCGATGACTGAGGTATGAGAATGTATATGTTAATGATGTTTCATAAACGCATATATTATACAAACAAATAATAATTTATTAATAATTTTTAAAAAAACTTATAATGCGGTGGGTGGGGCTTAACTACCACGCAGCCTACCGGGCATTTGCCCGGTATGCTCGACGTTCAGTCCGGGCCTCGGAGGGGGTGGCCGGGGGCGGAGATGGAAGGTTGCAATCTTGTGTTGGGATATTACTTTGGATGGTAAGTGTTTTGTTTAAAAAGTAGTCTGCCAGGTCTTGAGCACTAAAGGCAGATGAAGGGGGTGTGCAGGTGGATAGAGGAGAGAGTTGAAAATAGAGAAGAGACGTTTAGGGTTTGAAGAGTGAGTAGATATAAGAGAAGAGAAGTAGGTTTGCTTGGCTATAATGAGCTTATAGTGTAGGAAATCGGGTTCAGAGCAGGATTTCCTCCAGGCACGTTCAGCAGCATGGGAGCATTTTTGCAGGTAGCGTGTTTGCTTAGAGCGCCAGGGTTGTAGCTGGCGACGTGATATTTTACGTATTTGGGGAGGAGCAAAAGTGTCAAGTGCAGAGGAGAGAGTATTGTTATAGTGGGTTGTAGCAAGGTCAGGGCAGGATATTGTGGAAGTGTGGGGGAGGCGTTTTTTAATAAGTTGGAGAGGATCAACTGTGTGCAGATTTCTACAGTTGCGGGGGCAAGGGGGAGAAGTAGGTTTAGCCTGTATATTAAGATTAAAGGTAAGCAGATGGTGATCTGAGATGGGAAATGGGTAACTGGTGATGTCAGAGAGAGAGCAGAGAATAGGAGAATACCAGATTAATAGCGTGTCCATCGCAGTGAGTAGGGAATCAGATAGCCTTTTCTCAGCAGTGTATTACAAACAGATTAAAGGGACGTGGAAGGGCAACCAGGCAGATAAAGGAAGCAGGAGAGATGCATACGACTTGTAAGACAGGGCACTTAGAAGCACAAAGCACACATAGCCAAGGCTCAGATAGCATTTGTTCAGCTGTATATAGCTGGGCAAATCTATCTATCCTTCCATCTGTCTGTCTATCTATCTTCTATCTATCTATCTTTCCGTCCATCTATCTCTGTCTGTCTGTCTGTCTGTCTGTCTCTATATCATCTATCTTCTATCTATCTACATATGTATATATATATATTTATTTTTTTTATGTGAAGAATGTAAAGTATTCTTAAAGCACATTCGGCTTTAGCGCTGTTGATCTAGTATGATTTTGGGATAACCCTGCAAGCAATAACTATATATTTTTTTGTAGCGCTCTTCAAAGAAGAGACGCTTGTTTATGTGCTAACTTTTTACTTTGAAAATAATATGCACACTTATTACACTTAGCACACAAGCAAAGAAAAAAATAAAGCTCCACTTGTAATCTAGCCCATAACGCAGTTTTAATATTGACCTTTTTATATGTTTTTTTTTTATTAAGATTCAGTCACATCCTGGACCGGTCAGTGTTTCCAAAATTCCAAAGGACAGAGAATATTAAAAACAATGTGGTTGTTGAGATTTGCGGTTACAGATTTTCAGGATAACTGGAAAGCAACAAGGTATTTGATTATATAGTGCTGTAAAATATAACTAATTATATTGTCTCCCATTCTCATCATGGCATATAGAACTAATGACTGTAAATTTAGCTTTATCAAACAAGGTAAAGGTACATTTAGGAGCAAGTCATCTTACACTGCTTATAAACATCTGCTTATAAACCATGTATTCAATGGAATAAATGTTATGTGATGCCAGTGCACCAGTATTACAGTTTATACAGTAGTAAAGAGCGTGGTTTAATATTCATATCAACTAAAGTGGATGCTTAATGTCCATTATATAATAGATTCATATAAGAGCCTGCAGTAAAGTTCAGTGGAGAGCATCGCTCAAGTTAAATCAATAACACTCTTATTTTTGGGTTCAGATTACAAGTTGAAAGTAAAATGGTAGCACTCGAACAAAAGCCTGAACTGTGCTATCATTAGGAGTAGCCAAATCAACAATTTTGCACTTTCATAAAAATAAAGAACAAGTTGGTGAGCTCAGCAACACCAAAATGCCTGGATGACCAAGAAAAACAGCTGTGCTAGATGATCACAAAATGTTTTCCATGGTGAAGAAACCTCCCTTCATAACATCTAGCAACCCTTCATAACATCTAGCAACCCTTCATAACATCTAGCAACCCTTCATAACATCTAGCAACCCTTCATAACATCTAGCAACCGTTTATAACATCTAGCAACTGTTTATAACATCTAGCAACCGTTCATAACATCTAGCAACCATTCATAACATCTAGCAACCCTTCATAACATCTAGCAACGGTTTATAACATCTAGCAACCCTTCATAACATCTAGCAACCCTTCATAACATCTAGCAACCATTCATAACATCTAGCAACCGTTCATAACATCTAGCAACTGTTTATAACATCTAGCAACTGTTTATAACATCTAGCAACCGTTCATAACATCTAGCAACCGTTCATAACATCTAGCAGCCGTTCATAACATCTAGCAGCCATTCATAACATCTAGCAACGGTTTATAACATCTAGCAACCATTCATAACATCTAGCAACCCTTCATAACATCTAGCAACGGTTTATAACATCTAGCAACCGTTCATAACATCTAGCAGCCGTTCATAACATCTAGCAGCCATTCATAACATCTAGCAACGGTTTATAACATCTAGCAACCATTCATAACATCTAGCAACCCTTCATAACATCTAGCAACGGTTTATAACATCTAGCAACCATTCATAACATCTAGCAACCGTTCATAACATCTAGCAACCATTCATAACATCTAGCAACCCTTCATAACATCTAGCAACCCTTCATAACATCTAGCAACGGTTTATAACATCTAGCAACCATTCATAACATCTAGCAACCCTTCATAACATCTAGCAACCCTTCATAACATCTAGCAACCGTTCATAACATCTAGCAACCGTTCATAACATCTAGCAACCATTCATAACATCTAGCAACCCTTCATAACATCTAGCAACCCTTCATAACATCTAGCAACCCTTCATAACATCTAGCAACCCTTCATAACATCTAGCAACCCTTCATAACATCTAGCAACCGTTCATAACATCTAGCAACCATTCATAACATCTAGCAACCCTTCATAACATCTAGCAACCCTTCATAACATCTAGCAACGGTTTATAACATCTAGCAACCATTCATAACATCTAGCAACCGTTCATAACATCTAGCAACCATTCATAACATCTAGCAACCATTCATAACATCTAGCAACCCTTCATAACATCTAGCAACCCTTCATAACATCTAGCAACGGTTTATAACATCTAGCAACCATTCATAACATCTAGCAACCCTTCATAACATCTAGCAACCCTTCATAACATCTAGCAACCCTTCATAACATCTAGCAACCATTCATAACATCTAGCAACCGTTCATAACATCTAGCAACCGTTCATAACATCTAGCAACCGTTCATAACATCTAGCAACCGTTCATAACATCTAGCAACCGTTCATAACATCTAGCAACCATTCATAACATCTAGCAACCCTTCATAACATCTAGCAACCCTTCATAACATCTAGCAACCCTTCATAACATCTAGCAACCCTTCATAACATCTAGCAACCCTTCATAACATCTAGCAACCGTTCATAACATCTAGCAACCGTTCATAACATCTAGCAACCCTTCATAACATCTAGCAACCCTTCATAACATCTAGCAACCGTTCATAACATCTAGCAACCGTTCATAACATCTAGCAACCGTTCATAACATCTAGCAACCGTTCATAACATCTAGCAACCGTTCATAACATCTAGCAACCGTTCATAACATCTAGCAGCCGTTCATAACATCTAGCAACCCTTCATAACATCTAGCAACCCTTCATAACATCTAGCAACCGTTCATAACATCTAGCAACCCTTCATAACATCTAGCAACCCTTCATAACATCTAGCAACCCTTCATAACATCTAGCAACCCTTCATAACATCTAGCAACCATTCATAACATCTAGCAACCCTTCATAACATCTAGCAACCGTTCATAACATCTAGCAACCGTTCATAACATCTAGCAACCGTTCATAACATCTAGCAACCCTTCATAACATCTAGCAACCGTTCATAACATCTAGCAACCATTCATAACATCTAGCAACCCTTCATAACATCTAGCAACCCTTCATAACATCTAGCAACCCTTCATAACATCTAGCAACCCTTCATAACATCTAGCAACCGTTCATAACATCTAGCAACCATTCATAACATCTAGCAACCCTTCATAACATCTAGCAACCCTTCATAACATCTAGCAACGGTTTATAACATCTAGCAACCATTCATAACATCTAGCAACCGTTCATAACATCTAGCAACCATTCATAACATCTAGCAACCCTTCATAACATCTAGCAACCCTTCATAACATCTAGCAACCCTTCATAACATCTAGCTAAATTGAGAACACTTTTTAAGAGCTTGGTGTATCATTGTCAAAGAAGCATATTTATCAAAGTGCGAGCGGACATGATACAATATAGAGTATCATGTCTGCTGCACATCGATAAATGCCGACAGCATACCCTGTTGGCATTTATCATTGCACAAGCAGTTCACTAGAACTGCTTGTGCAATACCGCCCCCTGCAGATTTTAAGCCAATCGGCCGCTAGCCCACTCGAATCAACCCAATCATATTCGAGTGGGTTGATTTCTGTCTGCTGCCTCAGAGCAGGCGGACAAGTTATGGAGCAGCGGTCTTTAGAGCTTGATAATTCGTCCCCAAAGTTAACAATCAGAAGAAGACTTCATAAAAGTAAATACAGAGGGTTTAGCACAAGGTGAATACCATTAATAAGGCTCATGAATAGGAAGGCCAGATTAGACTTTGCTAGAAAACATATAAAAAGCTGCCCAGTTATGAAACAATATCCTTCAGACAGATCATCTTATACTGGAATGATGGGAAGAGAACGGCATGGAGATGGGAAGGAACGGCTCATGATCTGAAGCAAATCACATGATCTGTGAAACATTGGTAGTTCTATGGCATGGGCATGTATGGCTGGTCCCTAGTGATTATTGATGATATAGAAAGAGCCATTGGTAGTTCTATGGCATGGGCATGTATGGCTGTTCCCTAGTGATTATTGATCATATGACTATTGATAGAAAGAGCAGGATGAATTCTGAAGGGTATAGGGCAACAGTGCTTTACAGTACAGATGGAAAATGAAACAAAACATACAAAGCAACCAAAGAGCTTTTCAAGGCAAATAGCTTTAACATTCTTGAATGGCTGAGTCACCTGACCTTAACCCAATTGAACACGCATTTCACTTGCTGAAGACAAAACT
>NC_069500.1:9333908-9338908 GCF_027579735.1 Bombina bombina
GAGGCACTGCTTCCCCTGCCATATGGGGCCAAAGTTTAGTTAAATTTTAATTAAGAAAAAATAAAAAAACAAACAAAAAAAATTATTTTTTTTCACCCATGTAATGCTATGGAGAGGCATCATACAGGACTGGATCTCTTCATAGACACATGGATACATTTCTTCAATAGCAGCAGCGCCACCCACTGGTGGTAACTTAAAACTACCTGAAGCAAAAAATAATGACCAATAGGAGGCATCCCTCATGATGCCTCTTAGGGAGAGAGCCAATCAGAGAAGTAAAACTCTTCTTGGCATTATTAGTTATGCAGTATGCAGGGCTGGCCCTGTCTGATGTTCACTGACTTCCTGTTACTGTCTGGGACCCTCCCACTAGCACAGGCTTCACTAGAAACAAGAGGGGGGAATAAGGACTGCAGGAAGAAGTGCACAGTAAGGGATAAGGTTTATAGCTTTCCTCAATCTATTAAATGATAGTGTTAATATTAATGCTTTTATTGTGATCTGTAAGCTTTCTACTTATTAGAAATGTTGACTGTTGTGATTGTGAGGAGTGCTGGTAATGATTATAGCTTCCCACATTTTGCTGGCAGTTTATTTTAACTTTTTATTGTGAATATTTTGTTTTTAATGTGATCTGGTAATTTGCTTTTAGTTAACATTGACTGCAGAGCCTGCTTTATTACTACAGCTCTCAGTAAGTGTTGTCACTAGCTGGTGCCCTTGTGCAAAAAAGGAAAAGCTAGTGCCTTTTTTATGCAGGAACCTCTTCTGGTCTGTATAATAAATGATGCTTTATTACTACAGCTCTCAGTATTGTGTTGTCACTAGCTGGTGCCCTTGTACAAAAAAGGAAATGCTAGTGCCTTTTTTATGCAGGAACCTCTTCTGGTCTGTATAATAAATGCTTTATTACTACAGCTCTCAGTAAGTATTGTGTTGTCACTAGCTGGTGCCCTTGTACAAAAAAGGAAATGCTAGTGCCTTTTTTATGCAGGAACCTCTCCTGGTCTGTATAATAAATGCTTTATTACTACAGCTCTCAGTAAGTGTTGTCACTAGCTGGTGCCCTTGTGCAAAAAAGGAAAAGCTAGTGCCTTTTTTATGTAGGAACCTCTCCTGGTCTGTATAATAAATGATGCTTTATTACTACAGCTCTCAGTAAGTGTTGTCACTAGCTGGTGCCCTTATGCAAAAAAGGAAAAGCTAGTGCCTTTTTTATGCAGGAACCTCTCCTGGTCTGTATAATAAATGCTTTATTACTACAGCTCTCAGTAAGTATTGTGTTGTCACTAGCTGGTGCCCTTGTGCAAAAAAGGAAAAGCTAGTGCCTTTTTTATGTAGGAACCTCTCCTGGTCTGTATAATAAATGATGCTTTATTACTACAGCTCTCAGTAAGTGTTGTCACTAGCTGGTGCCCTTATGCAAAAAAGGAAAAGCTAGTGCCTTTTTTATGCAGGAACCTCTCCTGGTCTGTATAATAAATGCTTTATTACTACAGCTCTCAGTAAGTATTGTGTTGTCACTAGCTGGTGCCCTTGTACAAAAAAGGAAAAGCTAGTGCCTTTTTTATGCAGGAACCTCTTCTGGTCTGTATAATAAATGCTTTATTACTACAGCTCTCAGTAAGTATTGTGTTGTCACTAGCTGGTGCCCTTGTACAAAAAAGGAAATGCTAGTGCCTTTTGTATGCAGGAACCTCTCCTGGTCTGTATAATAAATGCTTTATTACTACAGCTCTCAGTAAGTATTGTGTTGTCACTAGCTGGTGCCCTTATGCAAAAAAAGCAAATGCTAGTGCCTTTTTTATACAGGAACCTCTTCTGGTCTGTATAATAAATGATGCTTTATTACTACAGCTCTCAGTAAGTGTTGTCACTAGCTGGTGCCCTTGTACAAAAAAGGAAATGCTAGTGCCTTTTTTATGCAGGAACCTCTCCTGGTCTGTATAATAAATGCTTTATTACTACAGCTCTCAGTAAGTGTTGTGTTGTCACTAGCTGGTGCCCTTGTACAAAAAAAGGAAAAGCTAGTGCCTTTTTTATGCAGGAACCTCTCCTGGTCTGTATAATAAATGATGCTTTATTACTACAGCTCTCAGTAAGTGTTGTCACTAGCTGGTGCCCTTGTGCAAAAAAGCAAATGCTAGTGCCTTTTTTATGCAGGAACCTCTCCTGGTCTGTATAATAAATGCTTTATTACTACAGCTCTCAGTAAGTATTGTGTTGTCACTAGCTGGTGCCCATGTACAAAAAAGGAAAAGCTAGTGCCTTTTTTATGCAGGAACCTCTCCTGGTCTGTATAATAAATGCTTTATTACTACAGCTCTCAGTAAGTATTGTGTTGTCACTAGCTGGTGCCCTTGTGCAAAAAAAGGAAAAGCTAGTGCCTTTTTTATGCCGGAACCTCTTCTGGTCTGTATAATAAATGATACTTTATTACTACAGCTCTCAGTAAGTGTTGTCACTAGCTGGTGCCCTTGTACAAAAAAAGGAAATGCTAGTGCCTTTTTTATGCAGGAACCTCTCCTGGTCTGTATAATAAATGCTTTATTACTACAGCTCTCAGTAAGTATTGTGTTGTCACTAGCTGGTGCCCTTGTGCAAAAAAGGAAATGCTAGTGCCTTTTTTATGCAGGAACCTCTCCTGGTCTGTATAATAAATGCTTTATTACTACAACTCTCAGTAAGTATTGTGTTGTCACTAGCTGGTGCCCTTGTGCAAAAAAGGAAAAGCTAGTGCCTTTTTTATGCAGGAACCTCTCCTGGTCTGTATAATAAATGCTTTATTACTACAGCTCTCAGTAAGTATTGTGTTGTCACTAGCTGGTGCCCTTGTGCAAAAAAGGAAATGCTAGTGCCTTTTTTATGTAGGAACCTCTCCTGGTCTGTATAATAAATGCTTTATTACTACAGCTCTCAGTAAGTATTGTGTTGTCACTAGCTGGTGCCCTTGTACAAAAAAGGAAATGCTAGTGCCTTTTTTATGCAGGGACCTCTCCTGGTCTGTATAATAAATGCTTTATTACTACAGCTCTCAGTAAGTGTTGTGTTGTCACTAGCTGGTGCCCTTGTACAAAAAAGGAAATGCTAGTGCCTTTTTTATGCAGGAACCTCTCCTGGTCTGTATAATAAATGCTTTATTACTACAGCTCTCAGTAAGTATTGTGTTGTCACTAGCTGGTGCCCTTGTACAAAAAAGGAAATGCTAGTGCCTTTTTTATGCAGGAACCTCTCCTGGTCTGTATAATAAATGCTTTATTACTACAGCTCTCAGTAAGTATTGTGTTGTCACTAGCTGGTGCCCTTGTACAAAAAAGGAAATGCTAGTGCCTTTTTTATGCAGGAACCTCTCCTGGTCTGTATAATAAATGATGCTTTATTACTACAGCTCTCAGTAAGTATTGTGTTGTCACTAGCTGGTGCCCTTGTGCAAAAAAGGAAAAGCTAGTGCCTTTTGTATGCAGGAACCTCTCCTGGTCTGTATAATAAATGATGCTTTATTACTACAGCTCTCAGTAAGTATTGTGTTGTCACTAGCTGGTGCCCTTGTACAAAAAAGGAAATGCTAGTGCCTTTTTTATGCAGGAACCTCTCCTGGTCTGTATAATAAATGCTTTATTACTACAGCTCTCAGTAAGTATTGTGTTGTCACTAGCTGGTGCCCTTGTGCAAAAAAGGAAAAGCTAGTGCCTTTTGTATGCAGGAACCTCTCCTGGTCTGTATAATAAATGATGCTTTATTACTACAGCTCTCAGTAAGTATTGTGTTGTCACTAGCTGGTGCCCTTGTACAAAAAAGGAAATGCTAGTGCCTTTTTTATGCAGGAACCTCTCCTGGTCTGTATAATAAATGCTTTATTACTACAGCTCTCAGTAAGTATTGTGTTGTCACTAGCTGGTGCCCTTGTACAAAAAAGGAAATGCTAGTGCCTTTTTTATGCAGGAACCTCTCCTGGTCTGTATAATAAATGCTTTATTACTACAGCTCTCAGTAAGTATTGTGTTGTCACTAGCTGGTGCCCTTGTGCAAAAAAGGAAAAGCTAGTGCCTTTTGTATGCAGGAACCTCTCCTGGTCTGTATAATAAATGATGCTTTATTACTACAGCTCTCAGTAAGTGTTGTCACTAGCTGGTGCCCTTATGCAAAAAAAGCAAATGCTAGTGCCTTTTTTATGCAGGAACCTCTCCTGGTCTGTATAATAAATGATGCTTTATTACTACAGCTCTCAGTAAGTGTTGTCACTAGCTGGTGCCCTTATGCAAAAAAAGCAAATGCTAGTGCCTTTTTTATGCAGGAACCTCTCCTGGTCTGTATAATAAATGATGCTTTATTACTACAGCTCTCAGTAAGTGTTGTCACTAGCTGGTGCCCTTGTACAAAAAAGGAAATGCTAGTGCCTTTTTTATGCAGGAACCTCTCCTGGTCTGTATAATAAATGCTTTATTACTACAGCTCTCAGTAAGTGTTGTGTTGTCACTAGCTGGTGCCCTTGTACAAAAAAGGAAAAGCTAGTGCCTTTTTTATGCAGGAACCTCTCCTGGTCTGTATAATAAATGATGCTTTATTACTACAGCTCTCAGTAAGTATTGTGTTGTCACTAGCTGGTGCCCATGTACAAAAAAGGAAAAGCTAGTGCCTTTTTTATGCAGGAACCTCTCCTGGTCTGTATAATAAATGCTTTATTACTACAGCTCTCAGTAAGTATTGTGTTGTCACTAGCTGGTGCACTTGTGCAAAAAAGGAAAAGCTAGTGCCTTTTTTATGCCGGAACCTCTTCTGGTCTGTATAATAAATGATACTTTATTACTACAGCTCTCAGTAAGTGTTGTCACTAGCTGGTGCCCTTGTACAAAAAAAGGAAATGCTAGTGCCTTTTTTATACAGGAACCTCTCCTGGTCTGTATAATAAATGCTTTATTACTACAGCTCTCAGTAAGTATTGTGTTGTCACTAGCTGGTGCCCTTGTGCAAAAAAGGAAATGCTAGTGCCTTTTTTA